>NC_026002.2:5250741-5273274 GCF_000442705.2 Elaeis guineensis
AAGGAGGACCACGAACCCGATGGACCCTCCGGAGGTAGAGAAGAGCTCTGCCCGCGACGACCGAGAAATCGCCCGGACAGAGTTTCCCCAGCAAATGGCAAATGTGGGTCAGGGTCCGGGAGGTCCTATATATATAGGGCCGACCGACGGCCGAGATGCTCCCGCGCCGACCAAAGTCCTCCAGATGCGCGACGCGTGGCGCCCGCCGATTGGCTAAAGATTCGGCGCGCTTCGCCCCGGGACGCCCGCACCGCCTGCATTAAATGCCGGAGCGGGCGCCGGCCAACCACCTTGACACGCGGCGCGCGGGGGTTGGCTCCGCAGTCGGCCGCCCGCGCCGGTCCGCGTTCCCGATGGGATGCCTCACCCACGATCGGCGCCGAATAATCCGATCGACTGACGCCGTATCGTCCGGCACCCGATCTTCTGACACCGACGTGACGGCTGGCGACGACAAGACGCGGCGTCCGGCACCGGACGCCGGCGCGACTTCTGGCATCGACTAGACGTTCGGATCTCTCGGGGTTCGTGAGGTGTCAGACAACGGATCAGCCGGTGGTACGGTCGGATCTGCACATGCGACAAATCCACTCCCAGTCGTCCGGTCTTGCTACCCGAATGAAGGCACCGGCCAGCTCTCCACCCGACTTAGGAGTGGAGGGGGGCAACTGTTGGGGGATACCCACCGACCGACCGACCGACTATCGGAGGGCCCGACCTCGGGGCCCCGACCGACCGACCGACCGACTATCGGAGGGCCCGACCGGCTAGCGGCCCGACCGACTAACCGACGGCCCGACGAACGACTCTGACTGGCCGATCGTAAGTCGGGCGGCAGGCCAACGGACGCCATCAGCGGAACCACGGCCATTCCACGGTCTATTCCCGACCGACTGAACCCAGAGGTCCGGTAGCCGACCCACTTGAAGCTCGCCGACCGACGGAGGAGCCCGACGCCACTCTGTTGGCCACCGACCTTGGGTCGGCCGACTCCACCAACCGCCGTACGGCCGCCAGACGTTGTCAGCTCTGACACGGACACGCGGCACAGTTACCTAGGGGTATTGTCCCGCCGAGAGCCGGGTCAACCCTGGTGATTAGACGGCTACACGGCGACATGATGTTTTCACGGCGGCTCTGACAGCCTACAGTGAGTTGACAGTTCCTCACTTGTCCGCGCCATTAATGACGGCGCCATACCGTGCTCCACTATATATACCGGGGAAGGCAACAGTGCAAAGGGTCGATCCGCCCGTCTCTCCCACATACGCAGGCTCGCTCCTCTCTCTTTCTCCCTCTCAGAGCTCTCTGTCTGCATTTCACTGTTGCCCAGTCACCTCTCTGACTTGACCGTCGGAGGGTCCCCGCCGGAGCCGCCTCCGGTCAGTGCGGACTTCCTTTTGCAGGTGCACGCTTCCCGGCGATCGGACGACGAGGCGATTGGCCGCAACACCCACTATTATTATAAGCTATGAGAAGAACAATCCATGTTGACCAATGGCAACCTCCGGAGGGCCCAGTCATAGTTAGAAACATGCATAGCTTTAATAGAAGCTAAACCCCATTCTTTTCAAACCACCAATATAATAAATAGTTGATTTGAACGAGTAACATAAAAAAAAGAAAAGCAAAAATATCATTTCCTACTCAGAAGCATGGAACTTGGCCAGCAACGAATAAAGAATTGGGCCATCTGATACGTACCCAAAGTCAGGGTTGGAATCCAGAAGCCCCATCATGTTCATGCACCCCTATCTTGCTTTAAAAATTTATCTGTTCACATCAACAATTTGCTCAATCAAAAATTCGGTATGATCATATACAAGAAACTCTATGAAAATCAAACACAGACTAATTGGATTCTTATCACATGTTGTGCAGAACAAAAATGAGCAATGTTATATCAAGCTTCTTTGTTCACAATCACATTTGAGCAAACCAAATTACATAATTTTTACTAGAGATTTCACCAAAATAATGTTACTATGTGAGAAAGAAACCAATAAATCGAAGGGCTAGCAGATAAGAAGCGGGTTGAGACCTGTGAGAGAATAGTCATTAGTCAAATTGTCACTTAATATCAACAAAGTGAACCACAATAATCACAAGAGTTTCAGTAGTCCAAGATGCAAACATATAATGGAACAACAGTTTTAGACGAGAATAACGACACAATTGCTTCCATTTTCTTAATTACAAAAACAGTGTTGCTATTAGCAACTAAGAAGGTAAATGAAAAAAATACACCAGCTTGTTTCCAAAGTAATAAAAAAAAATAAGAACAAAAACACAATCTATAATCTGCGAAGTTGAAGTTTTTATGCATGGAATTCTAAAGCAGACAACAAATCAATCTGAAATAGTCTGGTAGATTCTTCACCACCCCCCACCCCCAAACAAAATATGAAGCAGAATCATACATTGACTTGTACAAATAGAAGGCATCTTCAAAAGTTGATATTCTAGGAATTAACTTCAAATTAAGTCAAATGGAGGAAGCGTGAGCAAAAGAAGCAGCCGCACATGCACGTGCATCATAAAAAGAGCTGTGAATGTCATGAATGCCAGACGTAAAATGTAAGGAAGAACTAAGACAGAAAGCCCTTCCGTTGATTGAAGGAGAGCATGGTCGGTCGACCTGAGATGTTGGAAAGAGTCGGAACTGTTGTTTTTTCTCTCTTGTTTTCTACATCTAAGCGTATGATCTGTTCCAAAAACAGCCAAAGCATAAACACTGATTCACACCCTACCCGAAACCACCCCACACCAAAAAAAAAAAACACAAACACTGACCACTAATATGGTAAATCAAAGTGTAATGACACATTAATATAAGGAATAGAAAGAATGGACAACATAATACGGCTCAATATCCGAAAAAAAACATTAATATCTGAAGGTAATTGATGAATATTCTTAATGTAGTGGCTGAGAAAACTAAACATGCTTCAGGCATTGGGAGAGCACTGCTGCAACATCCTAGAGACGATATTGGTCGTTTGAAATATGATCAGCTTAAATGACAACATCATATTTTTTTAAATTTTTTAATCAAGTTGGACATTCATGAAAATGACCTAGAAGGAAACAACAATTTGAATAAAGTGTCCCAACCTCAATTCATAATTACGACATATATAAGAAATAAGAAACTAGATTTTAGTTCTCTTGATTGATCATATTTACCATTTAAGTCTCTTGCAACGGTTCAAGGGAACTTAGATGTCTAGTAACATAAGAACATCTTCTTTTATTCAAAAAAAAAAAACATAAAGACATCTTCTAATGCCACCAAATACATCTAAATATGCATGGATACATCTTACATTATCCAATATGATCCTAAAATTGCGGAAAAGCATTTGTTTCTAACAAAAATAATCAGACATACGAATTATACCAAAGATTTTAGAAGATGCAAATAAAATATAAGTATTTTAAATGGTGATGGTGTCGCATGTATGGGAGATCAGCACAAATACCAAGGTCAATTTAAACCATTTATCTTATAACTTGGCATGGCTACCGGTTCTTGAAGAGAAAATTGATCCAATTTTCAAAGTAGCTTGCATGCTTTAATGAAGTGCAATCTATATAAATTTATAGGCAGACTTTTAAAGGAGCTCATCTCACTTATTAGCCAAATCTGACCTCAAATTAGCAAGTTAAAAAAAAAAAACACCGACCTTCAAGCCATCTCGTAATTTTCTAACATTACTTGAATCTTTTGGCAACAAATAATTCAAACAGCAAACTCCAAGGAAACAAAAATAAAGTGAAATAATTAGTGATTCAGAGTCGTTAATTAGCAAATATGATGACTTGAGCACAGTAGAATACAGAAAAGAAACAAGAAATATCTAAATAAAGAAGATTTCAGAATGAAGAAGACCATGAAGAATAGGACAAATTGCTGGAGTTCTATCTATTTTAAGAGTCAACCTTTATACAACTCTTTTCTTGGCATGGGCCAGTAGGGGTCAACATGGGCCCATATATATTTTTTGTTTGTGAGTGCTTCTTTTATCGAAAACATTATAGTTTTTTCCTCAAGAAAGAAACTGTACCTGATTCTAGCTATCATAAATTTGAATAAATTATTAATCTATGTTTAATAACATTTGTGTATTTAAATCTAATATTAATTATTCTTTCTTATGATAACAATGATAATCATTACCGTTCAATTTTAGAACCTGATCTAACTCCATCGGTCTCTTAAAATAGTTTGAGTTGGATCTCATTGGATCAGATCATGGGTCAACCCGATCCATATACAGTCATATCTTAGATGCGTGATGCAACTCCTGTAGCCTGCATTTGAAGCTACAAGTTCTCTATCCAAAAAAAAAAAGAGAGGGTCACATCTCTATTGAGGTCTTCAGCCAAATGAGAGGGTCGCATCTCTATTAAGGTCAACTTTTTCGGCCTTCTGATGAGCTAAACTTGTTCTACCTTCTGATGAGTTAGGCTCATTCGGCCTTCTGATGAGGTCGACTTACTCGGCCTTCTGATGACCTAGACTTATTCAGCTTTTTCATGACCTAGACTTATTTGCCCTTATGATGATCACTTACATTTTGAGGTTGGCTTTCTGATGTCCTCAGCTTTTTGATGATTTCGATTTTCGATCTTAGGCTCAAGTGCTCTCAAACCTGTGGTTCTTTATAAAATTGCTTGCCATATATCCATTAATGATAGGAAGACTGATTTATATGCCATATCACTTATAATATGTATTAAAAGTCGATAAGTGTGTATCACCAGACCACATAGTGTGTACTAATGAATATCATGCTCCATAAATTATGTATCAATTTTTTTTGAATTGTATGTTAGATTGCTAAAAGACTAATTTGCTAAATATATCTCATCTAACTTTATACTATATATCGATAAATTTTATATTTTAAAAACTTTATATTGATTTATTTGGATGTGTATCATATGACTATATAGTATGTATCGGTAAAAAATATATACTGAAAATAAAAAAGAAAGAGAATATTATATATATTTTTTTTGTTAAATCATGAAATTAATAATTGGTTAGTAGAAAAAAAAGAACTTTTAAATTTATTTTTTACAGTTAATATTTAAAAAAAAAAAATCAAGTTGTGAAGTCGGTCCCATTATTTATTTTCCGGTGCCCGACGCATGTTATTTTTGTTCGGCCCCTTGTCCGAGACCTTGAAAGTCCGTAGCTAATATTCCTTCACCGACACCTTGAGAGGGTGGGAAACCCCGTGAAAGCTGGGGCCTTTCGCGCCCAAAAAAATAAAAACCCCGTGAAAGCTGGGGAGGACCGCAGGTTCGGCCTCACCTCATCTTTCTTCCCTGATTACTTGGCGTTGGAGACTGGAAAACCAACATCCCTCGTGGATGGGGAGAAGCTTATCAGTATATGATATATGCCAATATGGTAGCAGGGCGAGGCATCAAGAAGGACGCAGTGACTTCGATCTCATGGCTCTCAAGTAAATAATTATATTTACTTTATGTTGTTTAATATTTGTACATTTGTCGAGAAGTCCATGAGTTTTGGAGAGAGAAGGAGAATCCAAGACTATAATTGCTTGCTCGCAAAGTTTGCTTACTTCGCACCGTCCACTTGATTTTTTTTTTTTTTAGGTACAAGCGGCCGATCACGTCATTCGTGAGTACAATCCATAAAATCACAAAACAAATGGTCCTGGACGGCCTGCGGGCCCGTCTCACCCAGCGTCCCCTTAGTCTTTGGGTGTACAGTTTTGTTGACTGTGCCTCTACTCGTTAAATGTAATCAGAAAAGAGAGTGAAAGGGAGGAAAGAGAGCAGGCGCATTGGTCAATCAATCATGGAAGGAGGAGAGAGACCCCTGAGAAAGCTGGCGGAAGCCTTCCATGATCTTGCAGCTAGGGTGTCATCCAACAGAGAAGCCATGGAGCTCGCACGTTTCACCTATGCCTGTTCAACCGTGCTGGACCTGTTCAAACTTATAGGGATCGAGTACAAGTTTGGGGAGGATGAGTACAGGGCCAAGGTCTCTCTCTCTCTCTCTCTCTACAGCTGAATATGAGTGCTTTTATATATACCATCTCTCCAAAATACAATTACTGCAGTTCACTGAATGGTGGTAGCTAGCATGCTTTACATTATCCATTCAAATGCCTTACAGATCAAGGATATAGAAGCAGCATCACAAACGATATCCACAGTACCAGACTTGATCGACGCTGACATCAGAAATAATTGCGTGACTCGTTCTGGCAGCCATTCACGCAATCTTCTTCGAGTGAAGCGTGCACTTGAGCTGATCAGAGTGATATTTGAGCTACTTTTGGCATCAAAGTAAGCGCGCCACCCCTTGGTCATGATTGTAGGGTTATTCCTTCCGGTACTTCAATTTTCGTAGATAATCATAAGGTGTTATACTGATTTTGATTATGCCTAAGCTTGGTTTTAGGTCCTCAGATAAATTTTAGATTTAATTCAAGCAACAATTGAAGGATTCAGATCCAAAGATATTATTCATTATATGTTTCTTTGCTCTCTTCTCCTCTGAACAAATTACAAGATTGCAGATTGACATCTTGCAGTATGACTTAAATAATTGGGTGAACAATTCATGCGTATATCCTGTTGGAGATCAAAATTGTTAAAAATATTAAGCCACACAAATATTAAAAAAACAAGACTTATAAACATAGTGGAGGCTTTTGAGGAAGAGGACGGCAGCACATCGTACCTTTTTTTTTTTTTATTTCATCAGAAAAACCCTAACACCACAACTACCGGTCCTCTTGTAATAAGGAACCGACAGGCCATGTGACCCAATAAAAGAATACAATAAAGACTTCTTAACTTGGTTTACTAACGTGCCTCCCTTATCCAAGCTCTTGAAAATTGATCAATACCGATCATCTCCTTAAGCTTCATAAAAGCATCAGCTTTAATGGCTTTGTGAGAATTCTTGCAATTGGATCTTTAGATGAACCAAGCTCAACCATCATTATCTCCTATTCCTTCACACTAAGTCTTGAATATAATGAAACTAAATATCAATATGCTTGCTGCAACCAAGATACTTAGGATTTTTTGTCAGTGTAATACTTATAAGCAAATCTTGACGATGTTGCAATTCTTCAAGCATTCTACGCAACCATACTGCTTGAGTAGCGCTATTCGCTGCTACAATATGCTCAGCCATAGCAATGAAAAGAGCACCTACCTATTGTTTCTTTGATGACAAAGACAAAATTTCTGATCCAAAAACAAAGGATAACTTGATGTACTTTTCTACTTTTCACGGTTACCTGCCCGATCACTATCTTTATATCCAATAAATTCCACACTATTAGCACATAAATAAAAAAAATATCATCACTTTGCATACCTTTGATATATCTTAAAATATGCTTTGCTCCTTACAAGTGGATTAGACGTAAAGTCTTCATAAATTTGTTTACATATACTTCCAACACTAATATCTGGGCTAGTAGAAGTCAACATACCTTAAACTTTCTACAAATCTTTTAAAATTTTTAGGATCCACCAATTCATCTAATCACCTTTTACTAGCTTCAATCTTTCTTCAACTAGAGTTAAAATCGGCTAGCTCACATGATTCCATCTTGAATCACTTCAAAATATTACTAGTATATTTTTTTGCTAAATAAATATGCCACCATCTGTTTGAGCCACCTCAATACCAAGAGAATAAAACATCAAACCCATATATGTCATCTCAAACTGAGCAAACATGGACTCTTTGAATTTTATCATCAACTTTGAACTATTGCTAGTATAAATCAAGTCATCTATATATAAATACACAATGACAATATCACCTTGCGAATTAGATTTAATACATAAAGTGTGATCATAGGGACACGTACTACATCCATGCTCAATAAATTATGAGTCGATTTATATGTATTATGCTCTAGATACTTGCCTCATCCCATATAAGGTCTTTTTCAACCTACAAACTTTTTCTTCTGCTTTCTTCCCATAACCTGAGGGCTGTTCAATATAAATTTCCTCTTCTATCATTGTATTCAGAAAAGCAAATTTCACTTCCATTTGAAATATTTTTCAACAATTATGGGGTAGTAAGAGAAATAATCACAGCACTATATCAAGTCTTGCAATAGGAGTAAACATCTCATAGTAATCAATACTCATAGTTTTTGTTTATACCTTTTAGCTATCAATCAAGCCTTAAAGTAGTCTATTTCTCCATTCAGCTTGAACTTTATCTTGTACACCCATTTAACACATATTGGCTTATTACCACTAGGAAGAGTAGCAAGCTCCTTTGTGTTTTTTTTTTCAATTGCATGAATTTTTTGATTCATTGCTTGAATCCAATGGCCAATTCAAACAACTTCCTCATATGTCAATAGATCACAGTCTACAAATAATGCAAAATTAGCTAATCCAGCATCAGATGGATCATTATCATTACCAATAACGAAATCATGCAAATGAAAAGGTAGACGACACTAGCACTATGCACAACTAGATGATTCTATAGGAATAGATATTGTATCCAATGGAGGCAAATCATTGGTAACCTACACATCTTGTTCTTCAACATGCCTTTCAAAATTTATATTAACTACCACTGGCAACTGAGATGAAATTTATATTAACTACCACTGGCAACTGAGATGTCTTTTTCTCTTTAATAGACCAATCTGAAGTAGCTTGCTCATCAAAAACAACATCATGACTAACAATCACTTTTTTGATTTTTGGTTTATACAACTTATAATTAACCCTTTATCTCATGATAGTTGTAGCCAATAAAAGTGCATTTTTTCTGCTTTATCATCAGGTTTGTTCCTCAATACATTAGTCATATGTGTATAGGCAATACAGCGAGACACCCTTGGGTATTTATTATCATGCTTCCTTCCCGTCCAAACTTCGAGAGTTCTTTCCCATATGCCTCTGGTAGGGCACACACTTATGCAAAACATAAATAGTAAAAGTCATAGCTTCCACCCAAAAACCTTTAGTCAAATTTTTACAATGCAACATGCATCTAACCATATCCATAATGGTTACATTTTTATTTTTTGCCACTATGTTTTGTTGAATGTTGATCTGATTTGGAAAACAAAAAAATTTCTCAATTTACCCAACTCAAATCTCATAAAAGAAACCAGAAGAAAGAAGATTTTGGAAGAAGGGACCAAAGTCCCTTTTTCTTTCATCGATTGATTCAAAAAAAAAATATATACAATTTTTATTTATAATAATGAGGTCCCCTCTTACACAATTCGGATCGGATTCCAGATCGGATTCCATATCTTATCTTGTAGAAGAATTTTTGCCCTTGCATAGTTGGATCAGTTCATCTTTATAGTTCTAGTAAGACTCTTTTACCTAAAATAGATATACTTAGTAAAAATAATTTAAAAAAAATAAAAAATCTTCGAAAGGTAGATCTCGACTTATACATCAACTCTATCTTCTATCGCTTCGCCGGATTTTTTTTCAGAGTGGAAGCTATGTCCGATAAGAATATTATCCGGAAAAAAAAAATTTAGTTTGATTTTCCAATGTTAGACCCCAGATGAAGGGTTTTGGGTCTGACTGCCAGAGCCGCTGCTTAATCGTTAAACCTTCATTTACTAAGGCCCACAAATCCATGAGACACTTAATATTTTCACATTTGTTGGATTTTGCAGGGACGATACATTCATGATCCCGGCAGCTGCAGCTTACGCCATGGTCTTTGCTGCTCACCATGAACAACCAATCAAGAATGCAGTGTCAGAGGCCATGTATGACCTCCCCACAAGATCACAGCTCTTACAGATGGTAAACGAAGAAGGTAGGTTCACGCACTGTGTACTTCATTACAAAAATGGCTATCAATCATAGTCCTAGAATAAACTGGAAATGCAATTTTTTAGCACTACTGGAATGTTCAGAATTATGTGATTTACAGCGATGCACTAAATGAATCATGACGCATTAATTGTTTAATGCTTACAGAGGAATCAGCTAATGTTCAAATGAAGAAATTATGACATGACACTTTGTTTAATTGTTACAGAGGAATCAACTAATGTTCAGATGAAGAAATACGTTTGATGCTTACAAAATTTGAAATGACGCATTGTTTAATGCTTACAGAGGAATCAGCGAACGTCCAGCTGAAGAAATACGTTGATGCATCTGCTATCGTGACTCGCTATATTGACGAGCAGTTCACCGGCAAAGGATTGGGCACAAACTGGTGAAGAAGGGTGCTTGGTTAGGTGTGACAAATCAATCTGGCTTGATGCTTTAAAACTAGGCTATGTATCCCCTCCCCATGATGTCATCTTTCTCATGTTTTAAATAAAGCAATAGTACTGTCATCTTTCATGTATGCAGATAAACAGAACTTGGATGTTTGTATTGCAGATTGTTTAGTTACTGTTAATTTCCAAAGCAGCATCTTGCCTATTGCTTCCGTTGATGCTATGGTTAATTTTGCTTGTCGCATGCCCATTCTTTTACTTTCTGTGAAGTCTTTAACTCTGTAAACAAACCTCTTTTTTTTTTTTTTTTCAGTGTTGCAGTAAACAACCATATTAAAAATTAACATAAATAAGTTTTCATTCTAAATTAGCTATTATATTAATGCACTAAAATAGTCAATAAGATTAGATGAGTAATGCACAAAATAAATAATTTAATATAAAAAGTATATAAAAATAATAAAAAAATTACAGAAATATCTTTTTAATTTTAACTCAATTTTACTTACATCTCCTATGCTTTAAAAAAAATATCAAACTATCTCTTCTAATTATCAATATATTTCAATATGATCCAATTGTTCATTTACTAACGAATAGTATTATCTTTTTTTCTCAATGAACAAAAATACTCTTCGCTCATGGGATGGCTTGTAGGAGGAAGAGGATGGATCCACTACAGAAGAGGATGACTTATGAATAGCTTGGAGGAAGAGGAGAATGGGAGAGAAAGGAGATCAATCGGAGAGGAGGAAGGAGGGAGGAAGAGAATTAAAATGGGGAGGAGGGAGGAAAAGGATCGGGAGGAGGAGAGGGCCGTATAGAGGAGGATGGCTTATGGATGGCTTGGAGGAGGAGGAGGAGGAGAAGGAGGAGGAGAGGGCCGTATAGAAAGAAAAAGAGAGGAAGAAGGAGAACAAAGAGAGGTGGTGAAGAAATAGGTGATAGTTGAGGGAGCTTCCATAGAGAAAGAGAAATGATTGAGGAAAAAGGAAGAATGCCAACTTCGAAGGAGAAGGGGATCAATCGAAGAGGAGGAAAGAGAGAGGAGGGAGGAAGAGGAGGAAAGGGAGATGGTGGAAGAATGGGTGGAGGTGAAGGAAGACGTCATGGAGGAGAAAAAATGGATGAGGAGAAAAGAGAGCAAGAAAGAGGAGGGAGAAAAAGAGATGCCAGCGACAGAGGAGGAGAGGAAGGTGGTAGAGGAATGGATGGAAGTAGAAAGAGCCACCATGGAAGAGGAAAAATGAGTGAGGAGGAAGAGGAAGAGGAAGAGGAAGGAGGAGGGAGAAAGAGGATCGCAGGCATTGGAGGAGGAGGGGATCGGGAGGAATGATGGAGGAGATGGGATAAGGATATTTTTATTATTTTATAAAATAATGATATCATGTGATAGAGACATCATTTTATTGACGAAGATAAACGGTTGAATCATATTGAAATATGTTGATAACTAGAATGGTCAATATTTTTTAAAGCACAGAAATATAAGTAAAATTAAGCTAAAATTAAGGTGTTCATATAATTTTCTTAAAATAATATAATATGAAAACAATGCGGCTAGCCTAGGATCAACATGTGTATTCGCTATCTTTATTTTTTTTATTTTGAAAAAAAAAAATACTCTACGACTAAGAAAAGAATAAAGGATGATCAGATGGCAGTTGGTAAGCGGTTTTTTTTTTTTTTTTTTTTTGAGCTGTTTTTATGTTCATATGCGGCATTTCTGTTACCCTATTTTTGCCCGGATACGCCAACTATCTATAGTCAAAGCTCGCTGCGCACCAAAATATGAGACCCAATTAATAAGAATGCATGCGCATCCAACAACTTGCGGATTGGATGCATTCTTACTTCATAAATACATTACTGCGAGGCCACATTAGTTTGGATTCTGTTCATTGGTTTGATTGTTCAGCTGCTTCATTTTCTTACTAAGTTGGCATGAATACTCTTAATGAGCCAATTTAGGACTCATGCACTCACGTGAATGTTGGTGTTTTTTTTTTTTTTTTTTTTTTGGTAAAAACGTGAATGTTGCTAATGGCACGTAAAAGTGAAGAATCAAAGGTGGCATCCTAGTTGATATTAATTGCCGGAGTAAATTATAATTTTTTTTAAAATTAGAGATAAATCATATTTATATCCAATAATTTAAAAAACCTACACTTTCTTTGAGGACTTATTTGAATATGTTTAGAGGATTGAGCTGAAAATTCTATAGAATTCATAGATTAGACTATCCATTTAAATATGGTCATGTATTAACAAAATACAACCGGCCTAAATCCTATGAGAAGAAAACAAAGATCTCCTTAAATCTTTTTTTTTTCTTTTTGCAGCCCAGATGCTAGAATCTAGGTTGGATTTGGATAAGCTCTTAAAAAATTCAAGACAGATGGGCTAGCAGGTCCAATTCCTATAAAATTTTCAATCCAATCCCATAGGAATACTCAAACAAACTCTGAGCTTTATTTTTATCTAATACTTTAATCTATAACTTAGCAAAACATTAGTCAAATTACTAATCTCCAATAGGATCCAAATGTAATATCAAAAAAATTTAAAAATGATCAAAATAATTTTAAGTGACATATCGACCATTCCATGACATAAGGAAATATGTACATCCTCCTTCCTATCTAAAGGCAATTTTGATTTTTCATATGAGATAAATGATTTCACTAACATCATCAACTTGCAAATTACTGAATGTGAATGCAACAAATATTAGCCGCATTTTTGTAATTGCTCTAATTGTAAACATATAGGCCATACAAATCATTGGATTTGCATGGAGCTAGATCGGGCAAGTGTATTTTCATTGCAGTTAGATGAAGAGACAAAATTTTATGGAGCCACGTGAGGGAGGATAAATTATTTTTTAGGCCAGACATGTTTATCACAAAATGAACAGAGCTAAGAATTAGGTGGCGGCCTTCATAGCTGAGCAGTTGGAAGAAATGCTATGAATTGACCTAGATCTATTTCAAGGTATCTTCGGGATATTTTACTTTTTTGATCTGTTTGAATGTGTTCATGCTAGAACCGTATAAATAGCCCGGCACACCGCAGATAAAATACAAGAGAAAAAAAAAAATCTTTTATGGGTCGTCCCAAAAACCTACCAATCCGCGTATGATCCGAAGGAGCGTGGGTGTGGAGGCATAAGTGACAGCTTTATAGGCCGTGGATTCTGAATACCAAGGCTAAGGCTTCTGGTGGTGCATATTTATTACTATGCGTTCCACTTTTCTTTCATACTTACACGTTGAGAAAGACACAGAGAGAAAGTACGCCTCATGAAATAATATAAGTGAATTACAGATAAGAACTATAGATTGCCACTTCTCACAATCATAGTTCATGCATCCAAGATATTAATTTCTTCATAAATTATTCTCCAATTACCTCTATCAGGACTGGGCAACCTGTGTCGATTGGAACTTTCCGGAATAAAAGATTCGCAAAATCAACAAATTTTTTACTCAATTATTGAACTTAACTCCAATAAAACTATTCTGATATATAAGTTTGTTTTGAATCCTCCTACTTTTGCCCTAAATTAATTAGTCTTTTTATTCCTTTGAACCAAGATAAAGTTTCTTCCAAATTAAACAAGTTCTGTTTGCTTCAGGGATCTGGAATAATTTTATTTTAATTATTTTGTTTAACTAAAGAATGCAAATGCTAATACTTGTGTTATTCTCCTTATATAACCATCATTGTTTTAATGTTTAAAAACAACGGTAAAAATAAAAAAGAAATCATTTATCAAGTTATTGGCATTTTAAATTCTTTCAAAAACACAAGCAGACTTAAGGAACTGATGCCCTTGAGGTTAGTGTTCTGCATAAGATAAGCCTTTAACCGTTGGAATTCTCCCAATGCCCAATGGGTTCCTTAAGCCCTGAAGTCAGCAACTATATGCAGCGTAGCCAGTAATTAGCTATCAATCTAACATACATGTGAGGGGCCGGCTACCTACTAGTCCAAGCCGATCTCATTCTCGCCAATGCCAAAATCCTTTCAATGTTGAACAATGCCATAGTGCAAGTTAAAGGGCCTCCACAAATGGACACCTAGAAATAAGTGGTCCACTTTCTCAGAGTTGCTCCTACAGCTCAATAGTTTTACGCAAAGCATTCCAAACCTCTTCATTCATCTCAAAAATCTCGAAGCAACCATTGCACGATCTAATAATGGATTTGTGCAAAGGAAGGGAAATCCTTCTTTCGCATGAAAGATTCAACCCCTGTCCGTAGTCATCACGTTTTGTTTCAAGCCACTAGCTCTTCAAGGTTGTTGCTTCCAGCAAAGCAATACCATCTCATAAATGCTACTTAAATAGATGCATATCTTTCTACCAAAAAAAAAAAAAAATGCATATCACCACTACCGAGGAACCTATAGAAAGACTAATAAAAGATTAGAACAGAAAATACCCACATTGATTGTGGAGCAAACCCAATAAGGCAAACCATGATCGTAGCATTATTTTATTTCGATTGAGACTCAACTAAAGCACCAAGTTATATCATAATCAAGCAAACACCATATTGTACATGTATGCAGCTGGATAGTAAATATCGAGTCTTAAGTATGTAATAGTTCAAAACCAAGACTAAAACAAGTTGGAGATATATAACATTGATCATGATATACACAGCTAAAATTATTTAAAATAAAAAATGATATAAAAGATACTATCAATTGGGCCTGGTGATCACCCACCCTGCCTCTTTAACTCTCCTCCTTCACCTCCCTACGAGAACACCCACTCTACCCCTGTTGTCTCTCTCTTTGTCCCTTCTTCCCCATCCTTCTCTTCACCTCCCCCCGATGGATGGGCTATTTTGGTGTCTAAGCATTGCTGGTGACAACCAGGGGTGATTAGTGAAGTTGTGCCTAGAGGGTGGCAGACAAAAGGACTCAGGTTGTATCTTTCGCACGATCTTCTTTCATGATCTCAATCATTGAATCACATTTTGCATGTCTTTCAAAGCATGACATGACTTTTGTGATTTGTGTGCTACAGATGGATAGAAGAAATTCATCAAGCTTTAAAAGATGTGTAAAATGTAATCCAACATTGAGATGGCGAAAGAAGATAAATCATTCTTTAATTTTGCTTAAGGTCATGAAAGAAGGCCAATCATTTTGCAAAAGATAAAACCAGGGGCGGCTCAACATATTTGGAGGCCTAAAGCTAAAAACTAAAATATAATTATTTAATTAAAATTTATATAAATTTTTTATTAAAATTTTATTTTTCTAACTTTTTGAGATGCAAAATTTTTAATCAAATTTTTATAATCAAGTTCTCCTAATATTTCTTTTTCAATTGATAATATAGCCAATCCATTTAATCTTTCTTGAGACATTGTTGATCTTAAGTAAGATTTTATTAATTTTAATTTTGAAAAACTTCTTTCTGCCGAAGCAATACTTACTGAAATTGTTAACATTATTCTAAAAGCAATATATGCATTTGAAAAAGAGTCGAGTCGTCTTATATGATTGAGTATATCCATTGGACTGTTATCTTCCACTTGTATAATTTTTTTAAAAATTTTTAGCTCTGAAAATAAATCTAAACCATCAATATCAGAATAGTTATTATATTTTAAAGAACACTCAAGATTAAGACAATATTCTTTCAAACTATCATTATCTAATGACTTCAATTTTTTATCACTAAATAGAAAATCAAAAATATTTTCATATATCTTAAATTGTTCAAATCTATTTTGGAGTGAAAAAATTGCTTGATCTACTATATATAAGAAATAATCAATTCTAAATGATTCTTCAAGAGATTTTGTTATTTCATTGTCAATATTCTCATCAAATTGTTTCTTTCTGCGAATGATATGCTTATCATGAAATTTAGGTTCTATTTTTATTTCAAATACAATTTTTTTAGAAGAAATCATAGCGGATGCAAATCCATCTTCTCTATATTTTTTAAAAAAAGAAAGAAGACATTTTAATTATTCTATAGCAACATCAATATGCATATCTGTTGATTGTAAACTTTTGCTAACTGAATTAACAGCAAATAATATATCATACCAAATAGTCATGCCTAATAAAAACTTAAAATTTTCAAGCTCATATGTTGCTAAGCAATTAGCTTCGCTTTTAGTTTTAGGATCTTCACTAACTTCTGCTAATTTCAATAAAGCATCTCTTATTTGTGGAGCTTGAAATCTTATTGCTTTAATACTTTCAATATGACTTTTCCAACGTGTTTGTGATAATGATTTAAGAGTTAGACCAGAAATATTATCTTGCAAAATTTTTCATCGTTTAGTAGAAGAAGAACATAGTGAATAGATACGTTGTACCACTCTAAAAAATGATATAGCTTTAGTACAAAAACTAGCCATATCACAAAGTACTAAATTTAAACTATGACAACCACATGGTGTATAAAAGGATCTAGGATTTATATCTAAAAGTCTTTTTTGCACTCCTTATTGTTTGCCCTTCATATTAGATCCATTATCATATCCTTGTCCTCTTAAATTATTAATATTAAGTCCAATATATTTTATTTCATCCATAATGACATCAAAAAGATCTTTTCCAGTTGTATCATCTACTTTTAAGAATTTAAAAAAATATTCAATAATTTTGATTGGACTTGTTGAAATATCTACACATCGCAATATAAAAGATATTTGCTCTTGATGACTTGTATCTGGAGTGCAATCAAGTATTATTGAATAATATTTTGCTTCTAAATTTTTTTTAATAATTTTATTTTTAATTTTATTTGCTAATAAATTTATCAATTCATTTTGTACATTATGTCCAAGATAATGGGTATGAATTTTATCATCTTTAATACGTCGAATATGTTCTTGCATTACCGGATCGAATTCTGCAATCATTTCAATTAGACTTAAAAAATTTTCATTATTTATTTGATAGATCTTTTCATTTTTTTCACGAAAAGCTAAATTATTTTTATCAAGAGTTTTTACTACAGCAAAAATTCTTAATAAGACTTTTTTTCAATGTTCTTTATCTTTATTTATTTGTTCTTGAATACTTTTATCAATTATTTTATTTTTTAATAGTCTCATTTCTAAATCAATCCATGAACACATATTAATAACATGCTCATTACTCATCTCATGACTCTTAAGTTTAGCACTAAAATTTCTCCAATCTCTACTACCAACATTAGCTAGTTTACTTATACTAGAAGTAGAATTAAATAATTTACAATAAAAGCAAAATAAATTGTCTAAGTCTTTTGAATAAACTAACCATCTTCTTTCATGCTTCTCTCCGTTTGTCAACTTTTGAATATAGTATGTAGTAGAAAAAGGTCTTGAAAATTTATCTTTAGGAAAATCTATAACATTAATTCTAATTGGACCTTTTTCTACTAATAAATCTCTCAAATTTGTATCAATATTTGTCCATTGACTTGGATCATAAATATTTTTAAGAATGCAATCATTTAAATTAACCGATTGATTTTCTTCACTATGACTTTGAAGATTATCTTGAATCTCTTCGTTGACTTTTTCTTCTTCTAATATTTCATTATCATTTAATTCTAAAGAATTATTAACTTGTTCATTTAAAGAACATTCATCAATATTTTTTAATTTATTATTTTTATTACTTGTAAAGAATTTATCAAGAGCTCCTTTTTGAGATTGTATTAAACTTTCAATTTTTTTTTTTTTGAAGCTTTGAATAACCAGATTCATATTTTTGAGTTGACATATTTAAATTCTTATTATGAATTATCAAAAAGATATAACTATTATAATTATTTTATATTTCTTAAATAGCCGATACAAGATCAATAATCAAAATTTTTAATTCAATGAATCAAATATTAAATAAAATAAAGATAATATATAATAATATAATATAAATTTTAAATTAAATAAAAAATAGATAAAGATTAGAATAATAGTACCCGATTGTTCAATGCTGATTGTAAATGAGAATAATAGCACCCGATTGTTGAATGCTGTGTAAAATATGGAGCATCCACTGCAACACTATTCCACAATATTTTTATCAATTGTTTAAATATAACAATATTAAAGAAAAAGTAGCAATTCAGGTTAGTTTTATAAAAAAAAAAGTGACCGTTGAAATTTTGCCGTTGAAGTGGTTGGATCGTTTTAATTACCGCTGTAATGCTGCCGCCCGCCGTCCTTTTTTTTTCCCACGCAGCCACGCTACCTGCCCATCAGCCATCGGTCACGTGTTTTGATTTTTGAAAAAAAAAAACTGATGCCACAGCAGCACAGCCCTTTCATCTTCCATGGCTGTGACCGGTCACCGGCCGATCGGCCGTCAGCGAGCCACGACAGGCGACCTCACCCTCGGGGGGACTTGGGGGCTACGCAGGCCGCCAGGGAGGGGCCTTCTTTCGGGCTCTGACTTTCAAGAAACGAAGGCGTACCGGCGGCCCGCCGGCCCGGCGCACCAAGCGGGGCGAAGGGGGAGTGCCAAAAAACAAAAAAAAAAGAAGAAACTTACCGATGGTGGTCCTGGACGGCTGACGGCTGTGCCCGTCGGCGATGGAATGATCGTCGAGGTAGTCGACGATGTCATCGAGCCACTGGACGGCGAGGCCGCAGTTGTCGGAGAGGAAGTGGAGAGCCTCCTCGAGGTGCTTGAGGACGGAGAGGTAGCCGGGGAGGTTGGCGTCGGGGTCGGAGAGGAGGGGCCGCTAGAGGCCGTGGACGGCATCAAACACCTTGAGAACGGCCAACGGCGGTAGCGGGGCTGACGGCACGGTTGATATGGCCGCCGACGGCAGCGAGGGCGTCGCGGTGGGCGCGGATCGGGCGGACAGAGGCCTCGAGGGAGCGGAGGCGCTGGTGGATCTCGTCGAGGCGGGGGCCGGCGCGGGCCAGCGCTGGCGGAGCCGTGGAGACATGGAGGCGGAGCGCCGGAGGCCTGGAGGCGGCTCAGGCGGGACCAGAACGTCGGAGGCGGAGGTTGGATGCTTGGACCGGGATGCCGCCCGGAGGCAGAGGCTAGACCGCGATGCCGGGCAGCCGGATGCGAGCGAGTGCCGAGCGGGGGGCCTCCTGGGGGCGGGGGCCTAAGGCAAGGGCTTCGGTGGCCTTGCCCTTCAGCCGCCCCTGGATAAACTTGAACCCGAGACAAAACTTGAGATGAACTAAAAAGGACATGAAAGATATCAAAGAGTTTTGCATGGGCCTACGCGGTTTAAATAGATATGGGCCGGTCTTCAAACAGGCCGAGGTGGATCCAAGTTGTGGACGGATCCATTTTGCTTTTGGGCTCTTGGGTCGGGCTTTGATGTTTGGACTTAATTTAGATCGCCGCAATTTCAGGAGAAAGGGCCGGCATAACCAATTTGCTGCACTATTTATCAGGTTAGGATGGTCTGGGGGTTGGCAATTCCACATGAAGGTAAGTATGAGTAATTTCTATCTATATATAATCCAAACTCTTCCATCCTCCACGGGAGACCTTATTCTTCATTACTTGCAAACCAATCTTTTTTGCAACAAATCAAGAATTAGTGCCTCCCTTTGATAGAAATTGATTCCGCTGTAGACCCTAGCATGGAAGAAACTCATGGTAGAGACAACCCTTTTGTTTCCGGACCAATTGAAGACCAGAAGAGTGAACATGATTCTTTTAGTCGATGAACCATAGAATGGTCAGGAGAAAGGTTATAGAAGAGACATATGGCCTTGTTGAAATGTTAGAGGATTAGATGCAAAGGAGTAAATGCAATACATCCAACAGAGATTTACCGTAAACTGATACTATAGACATGCTCCGACGCAAATTGAAAGGAAGAAATGTGTTGTTTTTCCCCACAATCTTGGCTTGTTGGTATGGGTAATGGTTGGGTTTCTCTTTTGTTCTTTTGAGTAGAGGGTAATGGTTTGGTTTCATGTACCCTTATATACATCTATTCTGCTATATCTTACTACATAATACCAATCTTTCTAGTAATTGGTTATGTCCTGCATAGATATGAAAGCAGGCTATGATCCAATATTCTTCAGCAAAAATCCAATCAGATGGTTAGGCCACAACTTGTATGGATCCCAAAACTAGGCCATGAATCTCATATCATGCAACAATTTGCAATGTAAGTTGGATTCCAATGTGGCAAGTTTGGGTTCAACCCAAAGCATCTCAACAACCTATATACTTGGTTATGGCTAGTAAAATTTTGGTCCAATATTAGCTCCACTTAACCCAATATAGGTTGAAATCCTAGATCCCAAATTTATACAGGTTAGGTATGGGTCACACCGGGTATAATATTTAAGCTAATATAAAATGCTAAGGGATATAAACATCAGTTTGTAATGCTAAGTACAACCTCACAATCATGATTACTTGAAGCCTAAAGTGTAGTAGACCCATTCGAATTAAATTTATGTTAAAATAATTCAAAACTATGATGCAGCACACTGCAGCAAGAAAGTTTTGTAGCATCTATTCCACAAACCATGGTTTCTTTATGGCTAGCATACAGTAATCTTCAAATAGAGGAAGAAAGCAGTACAAGTATATATATATTTTTGGCCCCTTCTTTAGGTTGGCTGTTATTGTTTACTCTTATCTTCCTGCCAACCACCATCCAGCTTGTTTAGTTGCGTGGTACCTGCTTAGGTTCACTTCAAAGCTCTCCCATCCAACAGGAGGACCACTGGACAATACGCCACGAATTGCACAGGAGCTCCAAGAAGAGCCCCATTTACAATTCCCTCCGTTCGTTGGCTGATATATAGTTACTCCTAAACATAGTTTGTCGTACAGTCCGGTATACTATTTTATATCATATAGATAGTTGGTATGTCTCACTGTCTCGTTCCATATCACATACCAACACTATAATTGGATGATAGAGATGGTAAATTTTGCCCTTAAATGTAACAAATTTATTCAAAAAAAATCATCTATTTTGTTTCTAAATTAACATCAAAGATAATGAATTGAAATCCATCCAGGCAGGAGTTCTTTCCCTCCTATTCCTTAAAAAATGCAAAACCATCATTTGTAATGGTAACGAGATATAACTTAAAACCTAAATGGTCCATCTGAGGGGTGGGCGGTATTCAAAATTTTCTTGTTGCTTCAAACAAAATATTTTGGCGACTTTTAACTGTTAAGAGTCCAATGGCATATCTTTTCCATGAGTACGTACTCCCAAATTTTGGGCAAAGATCATGAATACGGAAAGAGGAAATGGGAAAAAAATAAGGAATAGTTTAAAGATATGAGATTAAGATGGACATGTCGTAACTAAAAATAATTTTTTTGAGGAATTAAAATAATAACTACAAGCTATGGATAGAAGTTTGACATGCATGCAAAATGTAAAGAAGATCCATTTTTCTTTGTCAATTATTCACCTCCCATGGTGCGCAGGGTGATGATAGTGATGGCAAGACAAGGGTGTCAAGGTTAGGTGGTTGCAAATAAGGCATATGTGCTGAAATGACCATGCTAATGAGGTGTTACCAAAATAATGTTATTGGTGTTGGTGATGTTGAGACAACGGAGGATAGTGACAATAGAGGTACCATCCAATGATGAAATAGATAAGAGCAATAATATTAGATGTAGATATTGGCAATCATTTCAGCCATACTAAGTGGACAAGTATATCATTTAAGATATACTTGCCAGGAGTAACAGATCATTTATGTCGCATCCTAATGCTTTTCATACAAAAATAAAAAACAATTGGTAAGCCTAATATTGATATCATCATTATAGTTATAAGGTCTAAAATACATAATTAAATATCTTGATGTGCAATACTAAAATTATCAAAATGACTATGAATCAAAATTTCAAGCTAATAAATTTTTCCCTGAAAGTTACTTGGATGTTTGTATTATCTACTAGTCTTGCAAGCAACTTAAACGCTTCCTTGTAACTATACCTGCTCCAAATGCCATAATGTTATCTCAACTATATCCAAAAAAGAACAATACATTTGTAGTTTTTCATAAATCAGGTTTCCCTTGCTTTGGAAGTTGGCTAACATGATGCACGGCCTTGTTAGCAACCAAACTGAGCTGGGCTTTATGTGGGATAAACTTTTATTATTTAGCACCAAATGTTCTAGACTTCATGTTTAACAAACATATGTTTAATTCCAGCACCTTCATCCCCTTCACCAGCTCCTTTATAATGCTATACCCACAAAACAAAAAGGTTCCTTTCTAATGATTTCCCTCCCCCACTCCCCAAAAAAAGAACAAAACAAATTATTGGCTTCATGTTAGAGAAACATATCCTTGGA
>NC_026002.2:5273374-5392465 GCF_000442705.2 Elaeis guineensis
GCATGATTTATGAAATTATGTTTTGAAAGAAAAGTGCTTTCGAAATGTTATGGTATATCGATTTATGCACATATTTAGTGAAAGATTATAATATATATTGTGGTACAAAGTATTTTGATACAGATCGAATTTATGCTCTCAGCCTAACTATGTTTCAGTGGGCCCCGCCAATGGGGATTATACGTTGGTACTCAGTGGACCCTGCCAGTGAGGGTTGTGTGCTGGTGTTTGTGGACCCTACCAGTGGGGGTTGTGCGCTGGTATTTGTGGACCCTGCCAGTGGAGGTTGTGCGCTGGTATTCTGTGGACCCCGCCAATGGGGGTTAAACATTGGTCATAGTCAAGGCTGTTGAGTTACGAGTATTTTGAATCGAATCGGATTTATGATTATATTATATGTGAATATTTGAAAATATTTGATCAGCATGAAATATACTCTTATGTTTATTTGCAGTATTATTCTTGAAAATTAGATAATATCTGAAATATCTGGTAGAGATACTTGTTACTTACTGGGCTGTCTAGCTCATTACCTTTCTTTCTATTTTTCAGATTCAGATAATTAATTTCGAGCGTGGGAAGAAATATTGGGACAGAGCTTTTAGAAGCGAGATTAGCATTGTCAACTTCATTGAATTTAGATCTATTGTTTTATTGTTAGCAAAAATTTTATTGGATGTAAGACATTTGATTTAATTACTTGAATTATAGTTGAATAATAATTATTTGAATTTATTTCCGCTGTGATGCATTGATATCGTGATGAGATGCCTTGCATGCTTATGGAGAGAGTTCTTCATGAGTATGCGGCGGTTACCCGCGACCTCGATTCACAAATCTCGGGTCGGGGGGCGTGACATTATCACTCACTTAATGGGAGGCATTGACTTAGTTATCATTATAACTTAATCATTTTAGGGACCTAATAATTTTGAGGATTTTATTAAGGATAGTAGAGAAGAAATCATCCAGCCAATTTCAATCCTCCCATTGACTTCACCAAGTCAGATTAAAAAAGATTTAATTAAAGCTGGCATTAGGAGCACCTAAATCAGTCACACTGATTTACCTAATGACATGGGTGAGCTCTTAATCACCAAGTGATCTAATCAAAATCTAACTTACTAGATTGGCCAGGTAAGTGAGATCAGTGGTGGGGATTTGCCATTAACTCGTCAATGATCGAATCAATGCGAGTAGCTCCCGCTTAAGAACCACTGGTCAAAACCGCAAACTTACCTTAGACACCAACCGGTTCATTAGTTTTAATTTTGATCAACTTAGTAAATAGGGCTCCACCGCGTAGCCATGAATTAAGTCCATCTTGGTCTAGTTAAAGACATGGACCCATTCAACTACAACTATTGAAGTTGAGTCTAGAGTATCCTTGACCTAATCTAATTCAACTTTTGATTATATTTGACCAATTACTCCATTTAGTCCATTTTTTAAGCTAACCCTAGGTCTAACCCAATTATGGACCTAATTCATCTAACCCATTGACCCACAAGTCTATGCAATTGTCTTAGGTTTTAATTCACAATTCTAGACCTACTAGACAACACTTAATTCTTTTAATTAAGTACTTGGACTGATGGGTCAGGGTTTGGCATTTTGATAATAATTTTCAAATTTTGAAAGATTTTATTTTCTGTTCACCAAATGTGTTGACTCATTTCACAACGGGTTAGCACATTTCATAAACAGCAATCCTATTGCTTATTTCATAACAGAAAATAACTCAAAATAAATCATGAATTTTTTTAGATCTAATCTAACATATTCATGATAAATTTATAATTAAGTCCTTTCACTGCTTCATCGGCATAGGATATAATTGCATCGGTACCCCTACCGCCATAAGAGACCCCATCGAATGGAAAGAGAGGGCCTTTAAACCTTACTTTTCTCCTATGACCGGATGGCCATGGCAACCAACCAAATTAGATTACTTGCTACTTGGATCAAGTATATCTAAATATACCAATTTCAAAATTTAAATTTTGAATTTCAAATTTTAAATTTCAAATTTTAAATTTGAGATTTCAACCAAATTTTAAATTTCGAATTTTCAATCTTTGAATTTTAAATTTTGAATTTTAAATTTCAAATTTTAAATTTCAAATTTTAAATTTTAAATTTCAAATTTGAGATTTCAACCAAATTTCAAATTTTCAAATTTCCAATCTTTGAATTTTAAATTTTAAATTTCAAATTTCAAATTTGAAATTTCAAACAAATTTCAAATTTCAAATTTCAAAATTCAAATTTTAAATTTTGAATTTCAAATTTAAACTTATAGATTACACCTTAATCTATGCATGCATATGTACATCATATTCTAGAACCTTGCTCTGATACCATTTGAAGCAAAATTCAGTGCAGGGGCAAAATGATAATTTTAAAACTTTTTCAAAATTATTATTTTATAGTGAAATTATTAATTAATCTCATTAATTAATACTAATTAACCCTACACTAGGATCTAAATATGATACAACAGCATGTATTTAAATTTGAAATTCAAATTTGAAATAGTAAACTTTTTACTGTATTGTGTTCAGAACACATCACCTTTTACGGATAGTCGATCACCGCAATCTGATCATCATCGAGGGGCTCTGATCATCATGTCACAGCTACACTAGTGTCTGGCCTCTGCGGATCATCCACATGAAGCTCCCGTCTGATCGGCTCCTCACGAATGCTCGTTCATGATTTCACCCTTTTGATGGCTGATGTTGATCGAACTCCTTCGATCGATGTGTGCTGACTCCTCGGATGCTCTAGATCATCTGCACGATTGGTTGAGAGGCTGATGGATCTCTCTCTAAAATTTGGTAGACTCACGACACTCGTGGCACACCAATCTCACTTCCCGAACCCTAGGTAGAAACCCTAGGGTACACACCAAAAATCCTGTGCCCACTTCTCTCTCCTTTTTCTCTCCTCTCGGTAAATTTTGAACACTTCAAAATTTTTCCAGAACCTCCCCACACCCCTTATCTCTTCTTTCTTTTCTTGCCCATGCCCCCTCCATTTCTCATTTTATAAAACATCGCAAGAGATGTTGAAAACGTGTGAGTGGATAAGAAGAGGTGGTTGCTCACTTGAATTCAAATCAAATTTGAATTCAAGTGCCAACCAATCTAATCCTCATCCATTTGTGCGAGAAAGAAGAGATGGCATGGCCCTTTTTGTGCGTGGAGACTTTCATGAGAAACCATTTCTCGTGTGGAATATGGGGCACACAAAAAAGGATAAGCTGGCGCTTGGTTATTTGGTTATCCATTCAAATTCAAAACCCCTTTGAATTTGGATGGGTAACAAACCAAGTTAATCCAAATAATTGGCACATAGAAACATGGGCATGAGAGAGCTTTGCATGGGAGAAAATTTATGAGAAAATTTCTTCTCATGAATTCAAATGGGCGCAAGAAAGTTGGGTGGCGCAGGGAATTTAAAACAAGGTGGTTTGATTCAAATTGAGCCAACCTAATTAAAATAGGTTAAGCATAATTAGATCAGATTAAATCCAACACAATTAGGCTTAATTAGGCTCAATAAAATCCTAATCAAATCAGGAATTAACTAAGCCTAACCCCTGATCAAATCAGGGACTAAACCACCTTAGCGATTAGATCAACCTAAACCTAATCGGGTCAATCCAAACTGAATCCAATTCAATTGGACTTGATCTAAAAATAATTACTCAATCAAATTGAGTTAATTAGTGATCAAATCACTAATTAAACCTCTCATAAATATTGAGTCAAAATTTGATGGGCAATTAGGCATCAGAGACCATCGATATGAAACCCTGATTAAAGAGTTCAAATTTCAAATTCAAAATTTGAAATTCAAAATTTTGACCCCGGTACCCAAAATGTGTGGAATTCATGATCAGAGAATCCTAATTCTCAATCATAGAGTCCCACACACATAAGACTCATAATTAGCCATCAGATCAGAAAGGAACCTCTAATGTGTGTGATCCCGCAGGTTCGAACCTAAGCCGATAGCACAGGAACCAATTCCTGTACTAATTGAAGTGACCATCTAGCAATGGTACCCGATGACCAGATAGGTCGAAAAGTCATAATCACAATATTTAGAACCTACGTGAATATGGTTACCATATAATTCATGTCTTTTGACCTCTGTGTTTAGGGCGACTTAGGGTTAAACTGTCAACCCTGATGAGATCATCCGAATCGTGCTCAACTCAATTAGTCCTGTGACTCCTCACTAGGACTACCCTGGCCAAGGTTTTGCTAAATTAAAATACGACTATACACAGCTCCTAAACTGGAGTGGTAAATCCCATCTTGACACACGCACCGACAAGTCAAGTACTTGACTACACCCAGCAGCCTTCCGTCACTGAATTAGAAATTCAGGTTGTCCAGTGCCTAAGTGCATTGAGTTGCTTGCAAGTCACCATGGCGGTCTCAGGTCGGAAGGACATTTATATCCATATCCTATCAGAGCAAATCTTGACAGTAGAAATAGCTCCGGAGTCGGTCACGTTCAGTGCAGATGTACCATTACATCTCACCTGTATGCCATACCAGTGTCTCCACCCTCCTTGGTTATGAGGACAACCAACCCATATGGCACACAACGACCTATACTCGATAAACGTTGTCGTCCTTGGTAACAACGTATCATTTGGTCGCGAACAGGTTTAAGGACTAAGTGACAAATCCTCCTTTGTCGAGTCTAAATAGTCCTAAAGACTTCACCATAACACAGGAGTTCATTAGAAGATGAAACATTTGTGATGAAAAAATATCAAAATAATTTTTATTTATTTATAATTCATGTACTAATATAAAAGGAGCACAACCATCAACAGGTTGATGATTGGCTTTGGGATACTATTTCCAGCACTAGGGCACACATCTAATAACTCAATCATCAATAGCTTGACGATTGATTTTTGGAACATATTTTCCAACAACTCCCACTTGTCCTAAAGTCACTCGGCATAGTATCTAATATCCATCTTCGACTTGTGGTTGTCAAACTCCTTTATTGCCAGGGCTTTAGTGAAGGGGTCGGTTAGGTTCTCCTTTCCGTCGATCTTTTGAAGGTTGATGTCACCTCCATCCACGATCTCCCGGACCAGGTGGAAGCAACGTAAAATATGCTTCATCCACTTGTATGCTTTGAGTTCCTTCATCTGAGCTATGGCACCAGTGCTGTCATAGTAGAGCAGGACTGGACCATCGAGGGAGGGTGCTATTCCGAGCTCGGTGATGAATTTTCTCAGCCACACAGCTTCTTTCACGACATCTGATGCTGTAATGTACTCTACCTTACAAACAGAGTCTGCCACAGTATGCTGCTTGAAACTCTTCCAACAGATGGCTCCACCATTCAGAGTAAAGATATAACCCGACATGCTTCTACTGTCATCATGGTTAGATTGAAAGTCAGAGTCTATGAACCCCACAAGTTTCAGATCTAACTCGCCATAAACTAACCATTGATCTTTAGTATTTCTCAAATACTTAAGGATGGCTTTAACCACTTTTCAGTGATTTTCTCCAGGATCAGATTGGTATCTACTCACTACTCCTAGTGAGTATGCCACATTCGGCCTTGTACATGTCATGACGTACATGATAGATCCCACGATCGAAGCATATGAGACTCTACTCATATGCTCTCTCTCTTTAGGAGTTGTCGGATAATCTTTCTTAGAGAGAGAAATTCTATGGCCTATCAGTAGATAGCCCTTCTTGGAATTCTCCATGCTGAACCTCTTCAGCACAGTGTCTATGTACATGGACTGGGATAACCCAAACATCCTTTTAGATCTATCCCTATAGATCTTCATCCCTAGGATGTAGGATGCTTCACCCAAGTCCTTCATGGAGAACTGTGATGATAACCAAACTTTTATTCCCTGTAGTATAGGGATGTCATTCCTGATTAAGAGAATATCATCCATGTACAAGATAAGGAATACCACAACTGGACCATTTGCCCATTTATAGATGTAGGGCTCTTGTCCATTCTTAACGAAGCCATACATTTTGATCACCTTATCAAAATACATGTTCCAACTCCGAGAAGCTTGCTTCAATCCATAAATAGATTTTTGAAGCTTGCACACTTTGGACTCATCTATGGATGTAAACCCCTCAGGTTATATCATATACACCTCTTCGGTTAGCTCTCCATTCAGAAAAGTTGTTTTTAATCCATTTGTCAGATCTCATAATCCAGATGGGCAGCTATTGCAAGCATTATCCGAATGGATTTGAGTATTGCCATAGGGGAGAGCATCTCATCGTAGTCAATACCATAACGTTGATGATACCCCTTGGCAACCAAATGGGCTTTATAGGTCTCTACCTTTCCATCTGTGCCCCTCTTCCTTTTGAAGACCCATGTACACCCAATGGGTTTAACCCCTTCAGGTGGGTCAACCAATATCCATACATCGTTGACCTTCATGAACTTCATTTCGAATTTCATGGCTTCAAGCCATTTCTCAGAATCAGATCTCTGCATTGCATCCATATAGGTGATCGGATCCTCGTCGTTCTCATCGAGTTTGATGGGATCACTGTCTCGGACCAAAAAATTATAGTATCAGTCCAGCTGACATGATACTCTATCAGATCACCTTAATGGTGCAGGTATATTAGGCTCTAAATCTGATCTAATCAAATCCAACTCAGGTTCAGCTATTGGTGTCGGTCCTTCTACCTATTGAACTTCATCAAGTTCAACCTTAGAGGCAACGGTTCCATCACTAAGGAACTCCTTTTTTAAAAAGGTTGCCATAAGGCTAACAAACACCTTTTGTTCATTAGCATGGTAGAAAAAATATCTTTTGGTCTCTTTGGGATACCCTATGAATGTGCATTTGTCAGACCTAGATCGAAGTTTATCTATAACTAATCATTTCACATAGGTTGGGCACCCCCAGACCCTAAGGTGTGAAAGTGCTGGCTTACGCTCTGCCCATATCTCATATGGAGTCTTAATTACAGACTTACTTGGAACCCTATTTAACAGATAACATGCCGATTCGAGTGCATATCCCTAGAAAGATATCAGCAAGCTGGCAAAACCCATCATGGATCAGACCATGTCTAACAGAGTCTGATTTTTTCTTTCAGACACATCATTATGCTGTGGTGTTCCTGGAGGAGTCCATTGGAAGAGAATCTCATTCTCTCCTAGATATATGAGAAACTCACCAGAAAGGTATTCCCCTCCTCGGTTTGATCGAAGAGTTTTAATACTCTTTCCAGTTTATTTTTCTACTTCAATTCAGAATCGTTTGAATATTTTAAATGAATCTGACTTATGTTTCATCAGATAGATATATCCATATCTGGATAGATCATCCGTGAAAGTGATGAAGTAGAAATATCCACCTCTAGCACTTGTGCTCATGGGCCCGCATACATCAGTATGTACTAGTCCTAAGAGCTCAGTAGCTCTCTCACTTTTTTCAGTAAAAGGTGACTTGATCATTTTACCAAGAAGATAAGACTCACAAGTTGAAAGTGATTCACAATCACTGACTTTGAAGATTTTCTCTTGAGTCAAACTGTTTATTCTGTTATTGTTTATATGACCTAGCCTATAGTGCTATAAGTAGATATCTGATACACTATCTGTTGGTGCAGAATTCCATCGATGTCGGAGAAGTTAGAGTCGAGGGGATCACAGTTGCCATCGGGACCTGCAAGAAAAGTCTAAACCAGAGTTGGGGATGCTCCGGCAAGATCCTCCGACGCTCAAGTCAGTACTCTGCCTCAACAAAAATGGAGCACTCGAATGAGATTTTAGCAGAGTTTAGAGATAGTGCTTAGAGCTTAGAGGAGAACGTATCTGGGGGGTCTCTTTTATAGATGAGAGAGCATAACCGATTGACAGCGACATCCGTAACTGCCTGGTAGTGGGCCGTTCGGGGCCATATGGAGTTTGTTATGGAGAGTAGTGGTGTCCGTTATCGCGACTTGCCGGAGAGTGGTGGGGCCACATGAAGTTTGTTACAGAGAGTGGAGTGGTATCCGTTGTCGCGACTTGCTAGGAAGTTCGGGCCGAATGGCTGAAGCTCGGTTGGGACGTCTGGTGGAGTGGAATAGCTCTCTATCCAGCAATCTAAAAGAAGCTTGGATATTTTCGAGGATGCTGACGGGTTAACTGTTGTTGGGTGCCTTAGGTGTTGATGCTACAGATGGAAGTCATCTGCTTTAGAAGTTCAGACGAAAACTTTCTGTTGAGAAAATCCGATTGGAGTCCGATTGCTAGAGAAGTCCGTCTGAAATTTATCTGATGTTGAAGCTTGTTTGAAGACTGTCCGCTGGAGAGGTCCGATTGCATAAGGAATCCGACAGAAGATCGATCGATAGCAAAATTTGGAAGGCATTATAAAAGGTTGACTGATAGAAGAGTCTGAAAGGTATTGTGGAAGTTCGTCCGCTGGAGGAGTCTGGAGGACACTGTGGAAGGTCGACCACTGGAGGGGTCTAGAAGAAATTTATCCGTTGGAGGGGTCTGGTTGGCACTGTTGAAGTCCGATTAGCACCGTTGAAGGTTGATGCTGGAGAGGTATGGAAGACACCAGAGACAGTCGGTCACTATAGAAATCTGACTACTGGAGCTCTATTAGTTGTAGAAGATCATCTAGATCCATCTACTATAGAAGTTCGGACGGAGTCTGGTTCTTGCAGAAGTCTGGAAGGAGGCCGCTTACTGTAGAAGCTCGAATGGAGATCGATTACCGTGGAAACCCAGATGGAGATCGCTTATTATAGAAGTTCGACTGAAGTCCGCTTGCAATAGAAGTTCGAATGGAATTCGCTTACTGTAGAAGCTCGGATGAAATTCAGAAGGCGGTCAGATGGAGTCTGGTTACTATAGAAGTCCTGCAGCTGGAGAAGCTTGGACATTGACGAAGTCCAAAAGAAGCTCGGAGTAAGGTCGATTGTGACAGGAGAAAGTCTGGAAGAGATTCAGAGAGTAGTCGATCACTGTAGAAATTCAGCTGTCGGAGCCCATCCGTTGTAGAAGTTCGTTTGGAATCTATCCGCTGTAGAAGTTCAGACAGAGTCTGGTTCTTACAGAAGTCTCAAAGGAGATCGCTTACTGTAGAAGCTCGGATGGAGACTGGTTGCCGTGGAAATCCGGATGGAGATCGCTTATTATAGAAGTTCGGCTGAAGTTCGCTTGCAATAGAAGTTCGAATGAAATTCACTTACTGTAGAAGCTCGGATAAAATTCGAAAGGTGGTCGGATGGAGTCTGGTTACTGTAGAAGTCCTGCTGCTGGAGAAACCCGGACATTGACGAAGTTCAGAAGAAGCTCGGAGTAAAGTCGATCGTGACAGGAGGAAGTCTGAAAGAGATTCAGAGAGTAGTCGATCACTGTAGAAAATCGGCTGATAGTGAAGCCCAAAGAGTATTTGGAGAAGTCCAATAGATGATTGAAGGAGCTCATTATTGGAGAAGTTCTGAGGGTACAATAGAAGTTCATCCGTTGGAGGAATCTGGAGGACACTATGGAAGGTCGACCACTGGAGGGGTCCAGAGGAAATTTGTCCGTTGGAGGGGTCTGGTTGGCACTGTTGAAGTTTGATTGGTACTATTGAAGGTTGATGGCTGGAGAAGTATGGAAGACACAGGAGACAGTCGGTCATTGTAGAAATCCGACTGCTGGAGCCCGTCCATTGTAGAAGTTCGTCTGGAATCCATCCGCTGTAGAAGTTCGGATGGAGTCTGATTCTTGCAGAAGTTCGGAAGGAGGCCGCTTACTGTAGAAGCTCGGATGGAGATCAGTTGTTGTGGAAGCCCGGATGGAGACCGCTTATTGTAGAAGCTCGGTTGAAGTCCACTTGTAATAGAAGTTTGGACGGAATTCGCTTACTGTAGAAGATTGGATGACCGGAGGAGTTCAGAAAGATGCCGCACAAGGTCGGAAGCCGGAAGAGTCCTGGGAGGGTTGGCCTCTTATGAACTTCAGCTGGAGTTATTTTATACCCAACACTAGTCCGCCTACTTCCGAGTTTGGGTTTCGAATGAAGGAAGTACAAAAAAATTTTCACAGCCGAAGTTGCCCCCCTTGATTTGAAAATTCAGCTGACCTATGAGCAGCAGGCGATCAAGGATGCAGAAGTGAAGTCCAAAGTTCTGAGGAAGAGGCTTCGAAAATCGAAGGGCAAAAGCCGACAGTTTCACCAAATGTATCGGGAGATGTTGTTAAGAAAGAAGGAACTGGAAGAAGAAGTTGAGAACTTAAAGCAATTTCTGATAATGGCTGGAATCGAGAGTCCGAAGTTAGAAGAAGCCGAGCTTCCTTAGAGCTTCTCTTACCTTTTGTTCCATGTATTCTTTTCTTTTCTTGCTTTTTTATTTTTTTTTGGCCTTCAAAGGCTTTTGTAATGCTCTCTTTACTAATAAAATGAAAAAGAATTTTTCATTACCTTGTCTATTCTTGCACTGAGTTGTCGTTTATCGAGCTTCACTTATCTTTTAACTTATTCGATGTCGACATTATTTGAAGGTTCCTGGTCATCGCCGCATTGATTCACCCTTTTTGTTCATGACCGAAGGTCCTTTCGAGGCCATTCAAATTTGATGCTTTCTCCCGATGCTCGAGCTTGGGGCCCAAACTTGTTATTTTGAGAAAGTCTATTTTCTCCTACTAGTGTTGGGTTCCCCCTTAGAGACTGAGGATTTTTGACAAGAGTTTTCTTCCTCATTGAGATGTGGTCCCTTGTGTCTTAGATGTAGTTTGTTTTTTCTTTATCTCTGGCATAGCTCGTCGCTTTCCCTTTTTCTCTCTCTTTTTTTTTTATGTTTGGGCGAGGGTTTTCCCTTTGCTTCTAACGGGGTTGTAGGGGTGTAGAGGAGCCATTGAGAAGGTTTTTCTTCTCATCCGATCTTAAACAACTAGGTCTTCATTTGTGTCAGGATGAGGTTCTCCTCCTATTCCCGACACAGTCAATTTCAGCTCATATTAGGATGAGGTTTTCCTCCTATTCCTAACAGGACTGTGGGGACACATAAGGGCCATTGTGAGGGCCTCTCCCCCCATCCGATCTCTTGATAACCGGATCTTCGACTTTGCTCATGTTAGGACAAGGTTCTCCTCCTGTTCCTAACATGGCTGTGGGGGCGCATAAGGGCCATTGCGAGGGCCTCTCTCCCCATCTGGTCTTTTAATAATCGTGTCTTCGATTTTGCTCATGTTAGGATAAGATTCTCCTTCTGTTCCTAATATGGCTGTGGGGGTGCATAAGGGCCGTTGCGAGGGCCTCTCCCCCCATCCGATCTCTTAATAATCGGATCTTCGACTTTGCTCATGTGAGGACGAGGTTCTCCTCCTGTTCCTAACATCACTGTGGGGGCGCATAAGGGCTATTGCGAGGCCCTCTCCCCCCATCCGGTCTCTTAATAACTGGATCTTCGACTTTGCTCATGTTAGGATGAGGTTCTCCTCCTGCTCCTAACATAGTTGTGGAGGTGCATAAGGGCCGTTGCGAGGGCCTCTCCCCCCATATGGTCTCCTAATAATCAGATCTTCGACTTTGCTCATGTTAGGATGAGGTTCTCCTCCTGTTCCTAACATGGCTGTGGGGGCGCATAAGGACCGTTGCGAGGGCCTCTCCCCCCATCCGGTCTCTTAATAATCGGGCCTTCGTTTGTGTTGGGATGAGGTTCTCCTCTTGTTCCTGACACGCTTAGTTTTGATTGTCTGAAGGAGCTACTCTCTGTCATTATAAGCTCATGCCAAAAGAAAAGATATGCGAATATGAAACTTTTATTTAAGGCAAAGTTATCGGTAATACATTCATAAATTTTTCGAATTCCATGATCGCGGAAGGTCCGCTCTTTCGAGCTCTTTTAGATAGTATGTTTCGGACCGGACTACCTCCTTGACTTTATACGAGCCTTCCCAGTTTGGGGCAAGTTTTTCTTGGTTCTGAGGTTGTGAAACAGTGGCTCACCGAAGTACTAAGTCTTCTACTCTGAAGGCTTTGCTCTTGACCCGGGAGTTGTAGTAGCGCATTGCTTTCTACTTGTAGGCTGCCATCCGAACTTGAGCGGTCTCCCACTTTTCTTCTAACAAGTCGAGGTTGGCCTTGAGATCCTGTGAGTTGCGCTACTCGTCGAATGCCATGACTCGCGTCGATGGAAGCTTGAGTTCAATTGGGATAACGGCTTTTGTTCCGAAGGCTAAGGCAAAGGGGGTCTCCCCTGTGGGCAGTCTTTGGATAGTTCGGTATGCCCATAACACATGATAAAGCTCGTCTGCCCAAGTTCCCTTTGCTTTTTCAAGTCTCGCCTTGATTCCTTGCAACAGAGTCCTATTGGTCACTTCGGCTTCACCGTTTGCCTGCGGATGGGCTACTGACGTGAGGTTATGGAAGATGTTTAAGTCCTCATAAAATTCAGCAAATCTTGCTCCAGCAAATTATCACCCATTATCAGTAATAAGAGTTCTGGGTAAGCCGAACCTACAAAAGATTGACTTCCGGATGAAGTCCTACACTTTAGCTTCTGTGATTTTTGCCAAAGGTTCGGCTTCGACCCACTTGGTGAAGTAGTCAATTGCCATCAGGAGAAACTTTTGTTGCCCAGACACCATGGAAAAAGGTCCAGAGATATCCATCCCCCATTGTGCGAACGGCCATGGGGCACTCAAAGGTGTAAGTTCGAAGGTGGGCTGTCTTTGGATATTTGCATATCTTTGACACCGATCACACTTTTTGACATATTCAATGAAGTCATGGTACATTATAGGTCAGTAATAACCTTATCAGAGCAGTTTGTGGGATAAAGATCTGGCCCCCAGGTGACTTCCGCAGACTCCTTCATGTACCTCCTGAAGCGAAAATTCAGTACAGGGACAAAATGATAATTTTAAAACTTTTTCAAAATTATTATTTTACAGTATAATTATTAATTAATCTCATTAATTAATACTAATTAACCTACACTAGGATCTAAATATGATACAACAGCATGCATTTAAATTTGAAATTCAAATTTGAAACAGTAAACTTTTTACTGTACTGTGTTCAGAAACATCACCTTTTGCGGGTAGTCGATCACCGCAATCTGATCACCGTCGGGGGCTCTGATCATCACATCATAGCCACACTAGTGTCTGCCTCTGCGGATCTCCACACGAAGCTCCCGTCTGATCGGCTCCTCACGAATGCTAGTTCGTGATTTCACCCTTTTGATGGCTGATGTTGATCGAACTCCTTCGATCGATGTGTGCCGACTCCTCGGATGCTCTGGATCATCTGCACGATTGGTTGAGAGGCTGATGATCTCTTCCTAAAATTTGGTGGACTCACGACACTCGTGGCACACCAATCTCACTTCCCGAACCCTAGGTAGAAATCCTAGGGTACACACCAAAAACCCTGCACCCACTTCTCTCTCCTTTTTCTCTCCTCTCGGTAAATTTTGAACACTTCAAAATTTTTCAGAACCTCCCACGCCCTTATCTCTTCTTTCTTTTATTGCCCATGCCCCCTCCCTTTCTCATTTTATAAAACATCGCAAGAGATGTTGAAAGCGTGTGAGTGGATAAGAAGAGTGGTTGCTCACTTGAATTCAAATCAAATTTGAATTCAAGTGCCAACCAATCTTATCCTCATCCATTTGAGTGAGAAAGAAGAGATGGCTGGCCTTTTTTTTTTTTTTTTGCATGGAGACTTTCACGAGAAACATTTCTCGTGTGGAATATGGGGCGCACAAAAGAGGATAAGCTGGCGCATGGTTATTTGGTTATCCATTCAAATTCAAAACCCCTTTGAATTTGGATGGGTAACAAACCAAGTTAATCCAAATAATTAGTGCACAAAAATATGGGCATGAGAGAGCTTTGCATGGGAAAAATTCACGAGAAAATTTTTTCTCGTGAATTCAAATGGGCGCAAGGAAGTTGGGTGGTGCAGGAATTTAAAACAAGGTGGTTTGATTCAAATTGAGCCAACCTAATTAAAATAGGTTAAGCACAATTAGACCAGATTAAACCCAACACAATTAGGCTTAATTAGGCTCAATAAAATCTAATCAAATCAGAATTAACTAACCTAACCCCTGATCAAATCAGGGACTAAACCACCTTAGCGATTAGATCAACACTTAACCTAATCGGGTCAATCCAAACTGAATCCAATTCAATTGGACTTGATCTAAAAATAATTACTCAATCAAATTGAGTTAATTAATGATCAAATCACTAATTAAACCTCTCATAATATTGAGTCCAAATTCGATGGGCAATTAGGCATCAGAGACCATCGATATGAAACCTGATCAAAGAGTTCAAATTTCAAATTCAAAATTTGAAATTCAAAATTTTGACCTCGGTACCCAAAATGTGTGGAACTCTCATGATCAGAGAATTTAATTCTCAATCATAGAGTTCCAGACACATAAGACTCATAATCAGCCATCAGATCAGAAAGAAACCTCTAATTTGTGTGACCCCAGGTTCGAACCTAAGCCGGTAGCACAGGAACCAATTCCTGTACTAATCGAAGTGACCATCTAGCAATGGTACTCGATGATCGGATAGGTCGAATAGTCGCAATCGCAACATTCAAAACCTACGTGAATATGGTTACCGTATAATTCATCCCTTTGATCCCTGTGTTTAGGACGACTCAGGGTTAAACTGTCAACCCTGATGAGATCATCCGAATCATGCTCAACTCAATTAGTCCTGTGACTCCTCACTAGGACTACCCTGGCCAAGGTTTTGCTAAATTGAAACACGACTGTACACAGCTCCTAAACTGGAGTGGTCAATCCCATCTTGACACACGCACCGATAAGTCAAGTACTTGACTACACCCAGCAGCCTTCCGTCACTGAATTAAAAATTCAGGTAGTCCAGTGCCTAAGTGCAGTGAGTTGCTTGCAAGTCACCGTGGCGATCTCAAGTCGGAGGACATTTATACCCATATCCCATCGGAGCAAATCTTGACAGCAGAAATAGCTCCAGAGTCGGTCACGTTCAGTGCAGATGTACCATTACATCTCACCTGTATGCCATACCAGTGTCTCCACACTCTTGGTTATGAGGACAACCAACCCATATGGCACACAACGACCTATGCTCGATAAACGTTGTTATCCTTGGTAACAACGTATCATTTGGTCGCAAACAGGTTTAAAGACTAAGCGACAAATCCTCCTTTGTCGAGTCTAAATAGTCCTAAGGACTTCACCACAACACAGGAGTTCATTAGAAGATGAAACATTTGTGATGAAAAAAATATCCAAAATAACTTTTATTTATTTATAATTCATGTACTAATATAAAAGGAGCACAACCATCAACGACTGACGATTGATTTTGGGACACTATTCTCAACAATCTTCCACTTGACCTAAAGCCAATCGGTGCAGTATCTAATACCCATCTTCGACTTATAGTCGTTGAACTCCTTACCGTAATGGCTTTAGTGAATGGATCGGCCAGATTCTCCTTTCCGTTGATCTTCTGAAGGTCGACGTCACCTCGATCCACGATCTCCCGGATGAGATGGTAGCGACGCAGAATATGTTTCATCCGCTGGTGTGCCTTCGGTTCCTTCGCCTGAGCAATGGCTTCAGAGCTGTCACAGTAGAGCAAAACTGGACCAACAAGGGAGGGTGCTACTCCGAGCTCGGTGATGAATTTTCTCAGCCACACCACTTCTTTGGCAGCATCTGATGCAGCAATATACTCCGTCTCGCATACTGAATCAGCCACAGTGTGCTGCTTGAAACTCTTCCAGCAGACAGCTCCACCATTAAAGGTAAAAATAAATCCTGACACACTCTTGCTGTCATCACGATCAGACTGAAAACTAGAGTCTGTAAACCCTATAAGTCTCAAGTCCGATTCACCATATACAAGCCACTGGTCCTTAGTATTTCTTAAATACTTCAGGATGGTTTTAACAACCTTCCAGTGATTCTCCCTGGATCAGATTGGTATCTACTTACTACCCCTAGTGAGTATGCCGCATCTGATCGTGTACATGTCATGGCGTACATGATAGATCTCACTGCCGAAGCATATGGAATCCTACCCATACGCTCTCTCTCTTGAGATGTTGTCGGACAATCTCTTTTCGAGAGAGAAATTCCATGGCCTATCGGTAGATAGCCTTTCTTGAAATTCTCCATGCTGAATCTTTTCAGCATAGTATCAATGTACGTGGACTGGGATAAGCCAGCAACCTTTTGGATCTATCTCTATAGATCCTCATCCCTAGGATGTAGGAAGCTTCTCTCAGATCCTTCATGGAGAACTGTGACGACAGCCAAATCTTTATTCCCTGTAATGCAGGGACATCATTCTCGATTAAAAAATGTCATCCACATACAATACAAGAAATACTACTACTGGACCATTAGCCCACTTATAAATGCAGGGCTCTTCTCCATTCTTAACGAAGCCATACATTTTGATCGTCCGATCAAAACGTATGTTCCAACTCCGAGATGCCTGCTTAAGTCCATAAATGGACCTTTGTAGCTTGCATACCTTAGACTCATCTGTGGATGTGAACCCTTCAGGTTGTATCATATACACCTCTTCGTCCAGCTCTCCATTTAGGAAAGCTGTCTTCACATCCATCTACCAGATTTCATAGTCTAGATGGACAGCTATCGTAAGCATAATCCGAATGGATTTGAGCATTGTCACAGGAAAAAATATCTCGTCATATTCTATACCATAACGTTGACGATATCCCTTGACAACCAGACGGACTTTATAGGTCTCCACCTTTCCATCTGCGCCCCTCTTCCTCTTGAAGACCCACTTACACCCTATGGGTTTCACTCCTTCGGGTGAGTCAACCAATGTCCACACATCGTTGACCTTCATGGACTCCATTTCGGATTTCATGGCCTCTAGCCATTTCTCAGAGTCAGGTCTCTGCATTGCATCCATGTAGGTGATCGGATCCTCATCATTTTCATCAAGTTCGATAAGATCGCCATCCCGGACCAAGAAATCATAGTATCTGTCCAGTTGATGTGGTACTCTACCAGACCGCCTTAAGGGTGCATTATCAATGGGCTTCAGATCTGATCTAATCAAATCTGGTTCAGGTTCAGTAACATGTGTCGGTTTTTCCACCTGTCAAACTTCATCAAGTTCGACCTTAGAGGCAACAGTTCCTTCACTAAGAAACTTCTTTTCTAAAAAGATTGCCTTAAGGCTGACAAACACCTTTTACTCATCAGCAAAGTAGAAATAATACCCTTTGATCTCTTTTGGGTACCCTATAAAATTATACTTGTCAGACCTAGGTCCAAGCTTGTCTGTAATTAAACGTTTAACATAAGCCGGACACCCCCAAACCCTAAGGTGCGAGAGTACTGGCTTACGTCCTATCCATATCTCATATGGCATTTTGGCTACAGACTTACTCGAAACTTTATTTAGAAGGTAACAAACCGATTCGAGCGTATATCCCCAGAGGAAGATCGACAGACCAGCAAACCCCATCATGGATCGAACCATGTCCAATAAGGTCCGATTCCTCCTTTCAGACACACCATTATGCTGTGGTGTTCCAAGAGGAGTCCACTGAGAGAGAATCTCATTCTCTCCTAAATACGTCAGAAACTCATTGGAAAAGTATTCACCTCCTCGATCAGATCGAAGAATTTTAATACACTTCCCAGTTTATTTTTCCACCTCATTTGGAATAGTTTGAACATTTCAAACGACTCCGACTTATGCTTCATTAAGTAGACATACCCATACCTCGATAGGTCATCTGTAAAGGTTATGAAGTAGAAATATCCACCTCTTGCACTTGAGCTCATAGGTCCACATACATCAGAATGTACCAGACCCAAGAGTTCACTGGCTCGCTCACCTTTTCCAGTAAAAGGTGACTTGGTCATCTTTCCAAGAAGACAAGACTCATAGGTTGGAAATGATTCACAATCACCAAGTTCAAGAATTCCTTCTTGAGCCACCTGTTTATCCTGTTCTTATTGATATGACCTAGCCTACAGTGCCAAAGGTAGACTTCTGACACATTATCTATTCTAGGGCATTTACCGAAGTTTTGAACCACATTAACAGACTGTGATAGTAAGTAAATTTTATTATTTAATTGTCCAACAAACATTGTAACACCATTCAAAATGATATTGTAAATATTTTTTTTTATTAAAAAATCATAACCGTACATGGCCAAAAGGCCTACAGAAATAATATTTAATAAAAAACTTGGACAATAGTGACATTCACTCAGAATTACATTACGAGAATTGATTACAAGACTCATGATTCCTAAAGCTAGAACTGAAACTTTGCTTCCATCTCCAACATTCAGGAACCTCTCACCTTCATCAAATCTCCTACTGACCTGCAGACCCTGCATCGAATTACAAATATGATAAGGGCTTTCGGTATCCAATAGCCAGGCAGTAGTATCATAAATGAAAAAGTTGCAAGGAGTTATCATATAATTACCATGCTTCTTCTTCGGCCTGTTCGGGTCCAGGGAGGCTATGTATTGAGGACTGTTCCTCTTCCAATGCCCCTGCTTCTTGCAAAAGAAGCACTCCGCCTGGCTCTGGTCGGGCTTGCGCTTCTTGGTCTGACCCTGTGCAACCGTCCCAGCATGAGGCTGCACCTTCTTGTTCTTCTTCTTCTTGTTCTTCTTCCCCTTCCCAAAGGATCGACGACGAGAAGAAGACCCTCCCACTACATTCACCGACTCTTTATGGAGCTGGTGATCCTTCTCAAAGTTCTGCAGCAACTCCAACAACCCGTGGTAGTTTACTGCAGGTTTTGTCATTCGAAAATGAGTAAGGAATGGGAGGAAGGACTTGGGCAAGGAATTAAGGATCGCATCTTTATCGAGCTGGTCGTGCAGAGGAAAACCCAATTTGCTTAGGCGCTCAATCATCTCGATCATGTACAGTACATGATCAGTGACTGAGGCCCCATCCCTCATCCGAGCATTGAAAATGGCACAACTAGTTTTGTGCCTTTCAACGTCGTCAGGCGTGCCAAAGGAGTCGTTCAACATTTGAAGCATCTCCTGTGGTTGGGCGTTCTCAAACCTGTGGCTGAACTCATCATTCATTGCTGCCAGCATAATACATCGGACGGTGGTGCGATCATTGAGCCACTTCTGGTAAGTGTCTCGGATCGCCTTACTAGCGTTCGGAGCTGGCTCCTCAGTTGCTGGATCCGTTACTACATAAAGGATCCGCTCATGCTCAAGGATGATTTTCAATTTTCGATACCAACTATCAAATTAGGTCCCATGAGCTTGTCATTATCTAATAATGACCGAAGCGACAGGGTAGTGGCCATAGCTGTATAAAGAAAAACCAGACCTCTATTAGTACATAAATTAATACTAAAGACTTGGACTTTAGTCTAAGGTTTTTCTCAATATTTTTACGAACTGGTAGCCTCAACCTCCAATTCAAGAAATTACTTTAATTCCTTAATGGGTACTAAAATCCACACAGACTACACACGAGCCCAACTTTGGTTGGTCAACCCATGTACATCTATGGGTAGGTTCTTAACCAGTTGTTTCTCTAAACAACTTCTAGTAATTGATTTTGCCCCAGAACCTAATCAGTAGGCTTTGACCTCCACTGAAAAGATTTGGTTAGGTCCAACCATTAACATGACTTAATTTGGTGAATCAGACCAATAAATAATCAGGCCCGACTTTGGCCGGTCAACCTAACCACCATCAGAAAGATTCAACCAAATTATCATATTATGAATGATAATTCTATTAGCCAATGAGCACCAGGCCTTTGGGCCTCCAATGATCATTGAACTAATGGACTCATTATCACTCACTTAATGGGAGGCATTGACTTAGTTATCATTATAACTTAATCATTTTAGGGACCTAATAATTTTTGAAGATTTTATTAAAGGATAGTAGAGAAAAAATCATCCAGCCAATTTCAATCCTCCCACTGACTTCACCAAGTCAGATTAAAAAGAATTTAATTAAAGCTGGCATTAGGAGCACCTAAATCAGTCACACTGATTTACCTAATGACATGGGTGAGCTCTAATCAGCAAGTGATCTAATCAAAATCTAACTTACCAGATTGGCCAGGTAAGTGAGATCAGTGGTGGGGATTTGCCATTAACTCGTCAATGATCGAATCAATGCGAGTAGCTCCCGCTTAAGAACCACTGGTCAAAACTGCCGAACTTACCTTAGACACCAACCGGTTCATTAGTTTTAATTTTGATCAACTTAGTAAATAGGGCTCTACCGCGTAGCCATGAATTAAGTCCATCTTGGTCTAGTTAAAGACATGGACCCATTCAACTACAACTATTGAAGTTGAGTTTAGAGTATCCTTGACCTAATCTAATTTAACTTTTGATTAGATTTGACCAATTATTCTATTTAGTCTATTTTTTAAGCTAACCTTAGGTCTAACCCAATTATGGACCTAATTCATCTAACCCATTGACCCACAAGTTTATGCAATTATCTTAGGTCTTAATTCACAATTTTAGACCTACTAGACAACACTTAATTCTTTTAATTAAGTACTTGGGCTAATGGGTCAGGATTTGGTATTTTGAAAATAATTTTTAAATTTTGAAAGATTTTATTTTCTGTTCACCAAATATGTTGACTCATTTCACAAACGGGTCAGCACAATTCATAAACAGCAATCCTATTGCTCATTTCATAATAGAAAATAACTCAAAATAAATCATGAATTTTTTTTAGATCTAATCTAATACATTCATGATAAATTTTATCATTAAGTCCTTTCGCTGCTTCATCGGCATGGGATATAATTGCATCGGCACCCCTACCGCCATAAGAGACCCCATCGAATGAGAAGAGAGGGCCTTTAAACCTTACTTTTCTCCTATGACCGGACGGCCATAGCAACCAACACAATTAGATTACTTGCTACTTGGATCAAGTATATCTAAATATACCAATTTCAAATTTCAAATTTCAAATTTCAAATTTTAAATTTCAAATTTCAAATTTCAAATTTCAAATTTCAAATTTCAAATTTCAAATTTAAGATTTCAACCAAATTTTAAATTTCGAATTTTCAATCTTTGAATTTTAAATTTTAAATTTTGAATTTCAAATTTCGAATTTCAAATTTCAAATTTGAAATTTCAAACAAATTTTAAATTTTAAATTTCAAAATTCAAATTTCAAAATTCAAATTTTAAATTTTGAATTTCAAATTTGAAACTTCTAACAAATTTCAAATTTCAAATTTCAAATTTTGAATTTCAAATTTAAACATATAGATTACACCTTAATCTATGCATGCATATGTATATCATATTCTAGAACCATGCTCTGATACCATTTGAAGTGAAAATTCAGTGCAGGGGCAAAATGGTAATTTTAAAACTTTTTAAAAATTACTATTTTATAGTAAAATTATTAATTAATCTCATTAATTAATACTAATTAATCCTATACTAGAATCTAAATATGATACAACAGTATGTATTTAAATTTAAAATTCAAATTTGAAATAGTAAACTTTTTACTGTACTGTGTTCAAAACACATCACCTTTTGTGGGTAGTCGATCACCGCAATCTGATCACCATCGGGGGGCTCTGATCATTACGTCACAGCCACACTAGTGTCTGACCTCTGCAGATCATCCACACGAAGCTTCCATCTGATCGGCTCCTCACGAATGCTAGTTCATGATTTCACCCTTTTGATGGCTGATGTTGATCGAACTCCTTTGATCGATGTGTGCCGATTCTTCAGAAGCTCCGGATCATTTTCATGGTTGGTTGAGAGGCTGATGGATCTCTCTCTGAAATTTGGTGAACTCACGACACTCGTGGCACACCAATCTCACTTCCCGAACTCTAGGTAGAAACCCTAGGGTACACACCAAAAACCCTGCACCCATTTCTCTCTCCTTTTTCTCTCCTCTCGATAAATTTTGAACACTTCAAAATTTTTTTAGAACCTCCCCAAGCCCCTTATCTCTTCTTTCTTTCATTGCCCCTATCCCCTCCCTTTCTCATTTTATAAAACATCGCAAGAGATGTTGAAAGCGTGTGAGTGGATAAGAAGAGGTGGTTGCTCACTTAAATTCAAATCAAATTTGAATTCAAGTGTTAACCAATCTTATCCTCATCCATTTGTGCGAGAAAGAAGAGATGGCGTGGCCCTTTTTTTTTTTTTTGTGCGTGGAGACTTTCACGAGAAACTATTTCTCGTATGGAATATGGGGCACACAAAAGAGGATAAGCTGGCGCATGGTTATTTGGTTATCCATTCAAATTCAAAACCCCTTTGAATTTGGATGGATAACAAACCAAGTTAATCCAAATAATTGGCGCACAGAAATATGAACGTGAGAGAGCTTTGCGTGGGAGAAAATTCATGAGAAAATTTTTTCTCGTGAATTCAAATGGGCGCAAGAAAGTTAGGTGGTGCAGGAAATTTAAAACAAGGTGGTTTGATTCAAATTGAGCCAACTTAATTAAAATAGGTTAAGCACAATTAGACCAGATTAAATCCAGCACAATTAGGCTTAATTAGGCTCAATAAAATATTAATCAAATCAGGAATTAACTAAGCCTAACCCCTGATCAAATCAGAGACTAAACCACCTTAGCGATTAGATCAACACTTAACCTAATCGGGTCAATCCAAACTGAATCTAATTCAATTGGACTTGATCTAAAAATAATTACTCAATCAAATTGAGTTAATTAGCGATCAAATCACTAATTAAACCTTTCATAAATCTTGAGTCCAAATTCGATGGGCAATTAGGCATCAGAGACCATCGATATGAAACCCTGATCAAAGAGTTCAAATTTCAAATTCAAAATTTAAAATTCAAAATTTTGACCTCGGTACCCAAAATGTGTGGAACTCATGATTAGAGAATCCTAATTCTCATTCATAAAGTTTCAGACATATAAAACTCATAATCAGCCATCAGATCAGAAAGGAACCTTTAATGTGTGTGACCCCGCAGGTTCGAACCTAAGCCGGTAGCACAGGAACCAATTCCTGTACTAATCGAAGTGACCATCTAGCAATGGTACCTGACGATCGGATAGGTCGAATTGTCACAATCGCAACATTCAGAACCTACGTGAATATGGTTACCGTATAATTCATCCCTTTTGACCCCTGTGTTTAGGATGACTCAGGGTTAAACTGTCAACCCTGATGAGATCATCCGAATCGTGCTCAACTCAATTATCCTGTGACTCCTCACTAGGACTACCCTGGCCAAGGTTTTGCTAAATTGAAACATGATTGTACACAGCTCCTAAACTGGAGTGGTCAATCCCATCTTGATACACGCACCGACAAATCAAGTACTTGACTACACCCAGCAGCCTTCCGTCACTGAATTAAAAATTCAGGTAGTCCAGTGCCTAAGTGCAGTGAGTTGCTTGCAAGTCACCGTGGCGGTCTCAGGTCGGAGGGACATTTATACCCATATCCCATCGGAATAAATCTTGACAGCAGAAATAGCTCCGGAGTCGGTCACGTTCAGTACAGATGTACCATTACATCTCACCTGTATGCCATACCAGTGTCTCCACACTCCTTGGTTATGAGGACAACCAACCCATATGGCACACAACGACCTATGCTCGATAAACGTTGTCGTCCTTGGTAACAACGTATCATTTGATCGCGAACAGGTTTAAGGATTAAGCGACAAATCCTCCTTTATCGAGTCTAAATAGTCCTAAGGACTTCATCACAACACAGGAGTTCATTAGAAGATGAAATATTTGTGATGAAAAAATATCAAAATAACTTTTATTTATTTATAATTTATGTACTAATACAAAAGGAGCACAACCGTCAACAGGCTGACGATTGCTTTGGGACACTATTCCGAACAGATATGTTATATATTTAATTGTTAAGTTTATATTTATGACTTGTTTGATGTTATATATTATATATCATTGATCCTGACTTGGATAGATTTTGATAATTATATGCATCAAGTTTTCCAAAAGAACGAACCTTTGAATTGCAATATCTAAGAAGTTTGTAATTGAGCTGTGTGACTATATGTGAGGTTGTAGTACTCTGAGTTAGCCATATTATTGACACCCTACTTAGACTAGAAATGTGGTTGTGGTAGTCTATAAGACTAGCTACGGTATTGATGCCCTATGGTAGACCAACAATGTGATTGTGCTAGTCCACAAGACTAGCCATGGTATTGGTGCTCTACCATGGGCTGGTAACATAGCTGTGGTAGTTCAGAGTTGAGCATTTGTGATTCCTCAAACTAGCCACTATTAGTGCCTCACCACAAACTATAAACATGGTTGTGGCAGTCATGGTTAAGCGCTTGTGGTCCTTGGACTAGCCATGGTTAGTGCTCGATTATAGGCTAGAAATATGATTATGGTAGTCCATAGGATTAGCCACGGTATTGGTGCCCACTACAGACTGAGCACATAATTATGGTAGTCTAGAGCTAAGTATCTTTATATGATCAGATCCGATGTATGTTGGTTTGAGATAATTATATAGTATGATCAATTGTACAAAAAGATATATTTACTATACATGTTTTATGAATCATAGTATCTTTTGGCATGTGATTTACATGAGTAACAATTAATATTTATTTCTCATTTATTATTATAATATTAGTATTAGTGTATAAAAATTTTTATTGGACTGTAAAGCTCACAACTCTCTCCTTCTCTTTCTTTTTTCGAGTTACAAGATGATTGTACTTGGCTAAGGTTCAGATTGTGATTTAAAAGAATTGATTAAATAGAGCATCAATAATAACATTAGTTGGACGAGTGAGTCTTGTAAATTATATAAAGTTTGATATTTATGAATATAAAAGATTTGTTCTGAGTTGGGATCAATAATCTTCATGAGATTTATGATTATAACAAATTTTACAGGCCTTACATATTCTTTAGGACTTACTCTAGCGAATGTGCGGCTATCGTACGTGTGTCCAACTGACAGGATGCTAGTTTCAGAGCGTGATAATTATAATAATTCATGTCTTGAATTCTATATGCATATACCACTGCATAGTGAGTTACTAAAAGTTCTTCAACAACATCGAGCTATAAACAAATGAACAATTGATTTATATATCTTTCTCTAATACCATGTAGAAAGGTATGCTACTCGAAGCAGATCGACTATGCCAATCTAAGATTCAAAATAAAAATCAAAAAAATAATAGAAAAGAGATGCTAGAAAAAAATTTAAGAGAGATAAAAAAAATATTTTATTAAAAAAATTGAATCATACAAAAAGACTTTCTCTCATGTCTCACTAAAAAGTACGCATAATTGGAAATTGATGAAATACAAGGGATTGCGTGGCGTGTTATCCAGTATGGGATTTGATGCAGTCCATTTGCACCTGGTGCATGCAATACGGGCCCACTAAAAGACCAACTCTTAAAATAACTAAAGATAAAATTTTCTATTTTAGATGAGATATTTGAGTAGAATAAAATTAGAAATAGAGTTCTATATAAAGAAATAAAAATTCTAAACAAGTAGTGGATCTGATCCAACCAATAACCATTCCTCTCAACAATTCTCGATATATTATCTTAAATTAGGGGTGCAAATGGATCAGATCGGATCGGATCATTAGTGACACTGGTACGATCTTTTTTCTTGATCAGATGTTGATATTGAATTCAGACCCAGTCTAATAGAAGATTGGATCGGGTGTATGATCAAATTTTTTGATCTAATAAATTATTTGAATCAGATTACATTTATATATAATCTAATCTAAATTCATGATATGCAGGTGCAGTTTGGGTCCAGATCAGATCAGGGTCCACTTCCTGCCAAGAAACACTAGTTCACATTCAATGTACCACCTTTTTCCTGTTAAATTACTGTCTCATGGTGCCGTGAACTGCTGAGAAACACTGGTTCACATTTCAATCAGCTTACATCATAGCCAGGCATCGCCGGGTCCTCTTTGTGCGGTGCTATGAATCCAATGCATGTCCTATTTGGTTTCTTTTATGCAGCAGAACAAACATGGGTGGCATCTCAAGTCCATTCATTCTCACCTAAAAGTCATACCTGCTCGTTAGAATGAACAATGATAATAATAGCCATGTCAGCATCATGTCACTCCTTTCAATCTAATCTCTCGAATTCAAACTCAACAACTACACGGCATCGGATCAGATACTATGTATTTGGATAGACATCAAACCCACTATTATTATAAGCTATGAAAAGAACAATCCATGTTGACCAATGGCAACCTCCGGAGGGCCCAATCATAGTTAGAAACATGCATAGCTATAATAGAAGCTAAACCCCATTCTTTTCAAACCACCAATATAATTAATAGTTGATTTGAACGAGTAACATAAAAAAAAGAAAAGCAAAAATATCATTTCCTACTCAGAAGCATGGAACTTGGCCAGCAACGAATAAAGAATTGGGCCATCTGATACGTACCCAAAGTCAGGGTTGGAATCCAGAAGCCCCATCATGTTCATGCACCCCTATCTTGCTTTAAAAATTTATCTGTTCACATCAACAATTTGCTCAATCAAAAATTCGGTATGATCATATACAAGAAACTCTATGAAAATCAAACACAGACTAATTGGATTCTTATCACATGTTGTGCAGAACAAAAATGAGCAATGTTATATCAAGCTTCTTTGTTCACAATCACATTTGAGCAAACCAAATTACATAATTTTTACTAGAGATTTCACCAAAATAATGTTACTATGTGAGAAAGAAACCAATAAATCGAAGGGCTAGCAGATAAGAAGCGGGTTGAGACCTGTGAGAGAATAGTCATTAGTCAAATTGTCACTTAATATCAACAAAGTGAACCACAATAATCACAAGAGTTTCAGTAGTCCAAGATGCAAACATATAATGGAACAACAGTTTTAGACGAGAATAACGACACAATTGCTTCCATTTTCTTAATTACAAAAACAGTGTTGCTATTAGCAACTAAGAAGGTAAATGAAAAAAAAATACACCAACTTGTTTCCAAAGTAATAAAAAAAATAAGAACAAAAACACAATCTATAATCTGCGAAGTTGAAGTTTTTATGCATGGAATTCTAAAGCAGACAACAAATCAATCTGAAATAGTCTGGTAGATTCTTCACCACCCCCCACCCCCAAACAAAATATGAAGCAGAATCGTACATTGACTTGTACAAATGGAAGGCATCTTCAAAAGTTGATATTCTAGGAATTAACTTCAAATTAAGTCAAATGGAGGAAGCGTGAGCAAAAGAAGCAGCCGCACATGCACATGCATCATAAAAAGAGCTGTGAATGTCATGAATGCCAGACGTAAAATGTAAGGAAGAACTAAGACAGAAAGCCCTTCCGTTGATTGAAGGACAGCATGGTCGGTCGACCTGAGATGTTGGAAAGAGTCGGAACTATTGTTTTTTCTCTCTTGTTTTCTACATCTAAGCGTACGATCTGTTCCAAAAACAGCCAAAGCATAAAAACACTGATTCACACCCTACCCGAAACCACCCCACACCAAAAAAAAAAAAACACAAACACTGACCACTAATATGGTAAATCAAAGTGTAATGACACATTAATATAAGGAATACAAAGAATGGACAACATAATACGGCTCAATATCCGAAAAAAAACATTAATATCAGAAGTTAATTGATGAATATTCTTAATGTAGTGGCTGAGAAAACTAAACATGCTTCAGGCATTGGGAAAGCACTGCTGCAACATCCTAGAGACGATATTGGTCGTTTGAAATATGATCAGCTTAAATGACAACATCATATTTTTTTAAATTTTTTAATCAAGTTGGACATTCATGAAAATGACCTAGAAGGAAACAACAATTTGAATAAAGTGTCCCAACCTCAATTCATAATTACGACATATATAGAAATAAGAAACTAGATTTTAGTTCTCTTGATTGATCATATTTACCATTTAAGTCTCTTGCAACGGTTCAAGGGAACTTAGATGTCTAGTAACATAAGAACATCTTCTTTTATTCAAAAAAAAAAACATAAAGACATCTTCTAATGCCACCAAATACATCTAAATATGCGTGGATACATCTTACATTATCCAATATGATCCTAAAAATGCGGAAAAGCATTTGTTTCTAACAAAAATAATCAGACATACGAATTATACCAAAGATTTTAGAAGATGCAAATAAAATATAAGTATTTTAAATGGTGATGGTGTCGCATGTATGGGAGATCAGCACAAATACCAAGGTCAATTTAAACCATTTATCTTATAACTTGGCATGGCTACCAGTTCTTGAAGAGAAAATTGATCCAATTTTCAAAGTAGCTTGCATGCTTTAATGAAGTGCAATCTATATAAATTTATAGGCAGACTTCTAAAGGAGCTCATCTCACTTATTAGCCAAATCTGACCTCAAATTAGCAAGTTAAAAAAAAAAATACTGACCTTCAAGTCATCTCGTAATTTTCTAACATTACTTGAATCTTTTGGCAACAAATAATTCAAACAGCAAACTCCAAGGAAACAAAAATAAAGTGAAACAATTAGTGATTCAGAGTCATTAATTAGCAAATATGATGACTTGAGCACAGTAGAATATAGAAAAGAAACAAGAAATATCTAAATAAAGAAGATTTCAGAATGAAGAAGACCATGAAGAATAGGACGAATTGCTAGAGTTCTATCTATTTTAAGAGTCAACCTTTATACAACTCTTTTCTTGACATGGGCCAGTAGGGGTCAACATGGGCCCATATATATTTTTTGTTTGTGAGTGCTTCTTTATCAAAAACATTATAGTTTTTTCCTCAAAAAATAAACTGTACCTGATTCTAGCTATCATAAATTTGAATAAATTATTAATCTATGTTTAATAACATTTGTGTATTTAAATCTAATATTAATTATTCTTTCTTACGATAACAATGATAATCATTACCATTCAATTTTAGAACCTGATCCGACTCCATCAGTCTCTTAAAATAGTTTGAGTTGGATCTCATTGGATCAGATCATTAGTCAACCCGACCCATATGCAGTCATATCTTAGATGCGTGATGCAACTCCTGTAGCCTGCATTTGAAGCTACAAGTTCTCTATCCAAAAAAAAAAAAAGAGAGGGTCACATCTCTATTGAGGTCTTCAAATGAGAGGGTCGCATCTCTATTAAGGTCAACTTTTTCGGCCTTCTGATGAGCTAGACTTGTTCTACCTTCTGATGAGTTAGGCTCATTCGGCCTTCTGATGAGGTCGACTTACTCGGCCTTCTGATGACCTAGACTTATTCAGCCTTTTGATGACTAAGACTTATTTGCCCTTCTGATGATCACTTACATTTTGAGGTTGGCTTTCTGATGTCCTCAGCCTTTTGATGACTTCGATTTTCGATCTTAGGCTCAAGTGCTCTCAAACCTATGGTCCTTTATAAAATTGCTTGCCATATATCCATTAATGATAGAAAGACTGATTTATATGCCATATCACTTATAATATGTATTAAAAGTCGATAAGTGTGTATCACCAAACCACATAGTGTGTACTAATGAATATCATGCTCCATCAATTATGTATCAATTTTTTTGGAGTTGTATGTTGGATTGCTAAAAGACTAATTTGCTAAATATATCTCATCTAATTTTATACTATATATCGATAAATTTCATATTTTAAAAATTTTATATTGATTTATTTGGATGTGTATCATATGACTATATAGTATGTATCGGTAAAAAATATGTACTGAAAATAAAAAAGAAAGAGAATGCTATATATATATATTTTGTTAAATTATAAAATTAGCAATTGGTTAGTAAAAAAAAAAAAAAAAAGGAACTTTTAAATTTATTCTTTACAGTTAATATTTAAAAAAAAAAAAAGTCAAGTTGTGAAGTCAGTCCCATTATTTATTTTCTGGTGCCCGACGCATGTTATTTTTGTTCGGCCCCTTGTCCGAGACCTTGAAAGTCCGTAGCTAATATTCCTTCACCGGCACCTTGAGAGGGTGGGAAACCCCGTGAAAGCTGGGGCCTTTCGCGCCCAAAAAAATAAAAACCCCGTGAAAGCTGGGGAGGACCGCAGGTTCGGCCTCACCTCATCTTTCTTCCCTGATTACTTGGCGTTGGAGACTGGAAAACCAACATCCCTCGTGGATGGGGAGAAGCTTATCAGTATATGACATATGCCAATATGGTAGCAGGGCGAGGCATCAAGAAGGACGCAGTAACTTCGATCTCATGACTCTCATGTAAATAATTATATTTACTTTATATTGTTTAATATTTGTACATTTGTCGAGAAGCCCATGACTTTTGGAGAGAGAAGGAGAATCCAAGACTATAATTGCTTGCTCGCAAAGTTTGCTTACTTCGCACCGCCCACTTGATTTTTTTTTTTTTTTTAGGTACAAGCGGGCGATCACGTCATTCGTGAGTACAATCCATAAAATCACAAAACAAATGGTCCTGGACGGCCTGCGGGCCCGTCTCACCCAGCGTCCCCTTAGTCTTTGGGTGTACAGTTTTGTTGACTGTGCCTCTACTCGTTAAATGTAATCAGAAAAGAGAGTGAAAGGGAGGAAAGAGAGCAGGCGCATTGGTCAATCAATCATGGAAGGAGGAGAGAGACCCCTGAGAAAGCTGGCAGAAGCCTTCCATGATCTTGCAGCTAGGGTGTCATCCAACAGAGAAGCCATGGAGCTCGCACGTTTCACCTATGCCTGTTCAACCGTGCTGGACCTATTCAAACTTATAGGGATCGAGTACAAGTTTGGGGAGGATGAGTACAGGGCCAAGGTCTCTCTCTCTCTCTCTCTCTCTCTCTCTCTCTCTCTACAGCTGAATATGAGTGCTTTTATATATACCATCTCTCCAAAATACAATTACTGCAGTTCACTGAATGGTGGTAGCTAGCATGCTTTACATTATCCATTCAAATGCCTTACAGATCAAGGATATAGAAGCAGCATCACAAACGATATCCACAGTACCAGACTTGATCGACGCTGACATCAGAAATAATTGCGTGACTCGTTCTGGCAGCCATTCACGCAATCTTCTTCGAGTGAAGCGTGCACTTGAGCTGATCAGAGTGATATTTGAGCTACTTTTGGCATCAAAGTAAGTGCGCCACCCCTTGGTCATGATTGTAGGGTTATTCCTTCCGGTACTTCAATTTTCGTAGATAATCATAAGGTGTTATACTGATTTTGATTATGCCTAAGCTTGGTTCTAGGTCCTCAGATAAATTTTAGATTTAATTCAAGCAACAATTGAAGGATTCAGATCCAAAGATATTATTCATTATATGTTTCTTTGCTCTCTTCTCCTCTGAACAAATTACAAGATTGCAGATTGACATCTTGCAGTATGACTTAAATAATTGGGTGAACAATTCATGCGTATATCCTGTTGGAGATCAAAATTGTTAAAAATATTAAGCCACACAAATATTAAAAAAACAAGACTTATAAACATAGTGGAGGCTTTTGAGGAAGAGGACGGCAGCACATCGTACCTTCTTTTTTTTATTTCATCAGAAAAACCCTAACACCACAACTACCGGTCCTCTTGTAATAAGGAACCGACAGGCCATGTGACCCAATAAAAGAATACAATAAAGACTTCTTAACTTGGTTTACTAACGTGCCTCCCTTATCCAAGCTCTTGAAAATTGATCAATACCGATCATCTCCTTAAGCTTCATAAAAGCATCAGCTTTAATGGCTTTGTGAGAATTCTTGCAATTGGATCTCTAGATGAACCAAGCTCAACCATCATTATCTCCTATTCCTTCACTAAGTCTTGAACATAATGAAACTAAATATCAATATGCTTGCTGCAACCAAGATACTTAGGATTTTTTGTCAGTGTAATACTTATAAGCAAATCTTGACAACTCTTCAAGCATTCTACGCAACCATACTGCTTGAGTAGCGCTATTCGCTGCTACAATATGCTCAGCCATAGCAATAAAAAGAGCACCTACCTATTGTTTCTTTGATGACAAAGACAAAATTTCTGATCCAAAAACAAAGGATAACTTGATGTACTTTTCTACTTTTCAAAGTTACCTGCCCGATCACTATCTTTATATCCAATAAACTCCACACTATTAGCACATAAATAAAAAAAATATCATCACTTTGCATACCTTTGATATATCTTAAAATATGCTTTGCTCCTTACAAGTGGATTAGACGTAAAGTCTTCATAAATTTGTTTACATATACTTCCAACACTAATATCTGGGCTAGTAGAAGTCAACATACCTTAAACTTTCTACAAATCTTTTAAAATTTTTAGGATCCACCAATTCATCTAATCACCTTTTACTAGCTTCAATCTTTCTTCAACTAGAGTTAAAATCGGCTAGCTCACATGATTCCATCTTGAATCACTTCAAAATATTACTAGTATATTTTTTTGCTAAATAAATATGCCACCATCTGTTTGAGCCACCTCAATACCAAGAGAATAAAACATCAAACCCATATATGTCATCTCAAACTGAGCAAACATGGACTCTTTGAATTTTATCATCAACTTTGAACTATTGCTAGTATAAATCAAGTCATCTATATATAAATACACAATGACAATATCACCTTGCAAATTAGATTTAATATATAAAGTGTGATCATAGGGACACGTACTACATCCATGCTCAATAAATTATGAGTCGATTTATATGTATTATGCTCTAGATACTTGCCTCATCCCATATAAGGCCTTTTTCAACCTACAAACTTTTTCTTCTGCTTTCTTCCCATAACCTGAGGGCTGTTCAATATAAATTTCCTCTTCTATCATTGTATTCAGAAAAGCAAATTTCACTTCCATTTGAAATATTTTTCAACAATTATGGGGTAGTAAGAGAAATAATCACAGCACTATATCAAGTCTTGCAATAGGAGTAGACATCTCATAGAAATCAATACTCATAGTTTTTGTTTATACCTTTTAGCTATCAATCAAGCCTTAAAGTAGTCTATTTCTCCATTCAGCTTGAACTTTATCTTGTACACCCATTTAACACATATTGGCTTATTACCACTAGGAAGAGTAGCAAGCTCCTTTGTGTTATTTTTTTCAATTGCATGAATTTTTTGATTCATTGCTTGAATCCAATGGCCATCTCAAACAACTTCCTCATATGTCAATAGATCACAGTCTACAAATAATGCAAAATTAGCTAATCCAGCATCAGATGGATCATTATCATTACCAATAACGAAATCATGCAAATGAAAAGGTAGACGACACTAGCACTATGCACAACTAGATGATTCTATAGGAATAGATATTGTATCCAATGGAGGCAAATCATTGGTAACCTACACATCTTGTTCTTCAACATGCCTTACAAAATTTATATTAACTACCACTGGCAACTGAGATGTCTTTTTCTCTTTAATAGACCAATCTGAAGTAGCTTGCTCATCAAAAACAACATCATGACTAACAATCGCTTTTTTGATTTTTGGTTTATACAACTTATAATTAACCCTTTATCTCATGATAGTTGTAGCCAATAAAAGTGCATTTTTTCTGCTTTATCATCAGGTTTGTTCCTCAATACATTAGTCATATGGGTATAGGCAATACAGCGAGACACCCTTGGGTGTTTATTATCATGCTTCCTTCCCGTCCAAACTTCTAGAGTTCTTTCCCATATGCCTCTGGTAGGGCACACACTTATGCAAAACATAAATAGTAAAAGTCATAGCTTCCACCCAAAAACCTTTAGTCAAATTTTTACAATGCAACATGCATCTAACCATATCCATAATGGTTACATTTTTATTTTTTGCCGCTATGTTTTGTTGAATGTTGATCCGATTTGGAAAACAAAAAAATTTCTCAATTTACCCAACTCAAATCTCATAAAAGAAACTAGAAGAAAGAAGATTTTGGAAAAAGGGACTGAAGTCCCTTTTTCTTTCATCGATTGATTCAAAAAAAAAATTATACAGTTTTTATTTATAATAATGAGGTTCCCTCTTACACAATTCGGATCGGATTCCATATCTTAGCTTGTAGAAGAACTTTGGCCCTTGCATAGTTGGATCAGTTCATCTTCATAGTTCTAGTAAGACTCTTTTACCTAAAATAGATATACTTAATAAAAATAATTTTAAAAAATAAAAAATCTTCGAAAGGTAGATCTCGACTTATACATCAACTCTATCTTCTATCGCTTCGCCGGATTTTTCTTCGGAGTGGAAGCTATGTCCGATAAGAATATTATCCGAAAAAAAAAAATTTAGTTTGATTTTCCAATGTTAGACCCCAGACGAAGGGTTTTGGGTCTGACTGCCAGGGCCGCTGCTTAATCGTTAAATCTTCGTTTACTAAGGCCCACAAATCCATGAGACACTTAACATTTTCACATTTGTTGGATTTTGCAGGGACGATACATTCATGATCCCGGCAGCTGCAGCTTACGCCATGGTCTTTGCTGCTCACCATGAACAACCAATCAAGAATGCAGTGTCAGAGGCCATGTATGACCTCCCCACAAGATCACAGCTCTTACAGATGGTAAACGAAGAAGGTAGGTTCACGCACTGTGTACTTCATTACAATATGGCTATCAATCATAGTCCTAGAATAAACTGGAAATGCAATTTTTTAGCACTACTGGAATGTTCAGAATTATGTGATTTACAGCGATGCACTAAATGAATCATGACGCATTAATTGTTTAATGCTTACAGAGGAATCAGCTAATGTTCAAATGAAGAAATTATGACATGACGCATTGTTTAATTGTTACAGAGGAATCAACTAATGTTCAGATGAAGAAATACGTTTGATGCTTACAAAATTTGAAATGACGCATTGTTTAATGCTTACAGAGGAATCAGCGAACGTCCAGCTGAAGAAATACGTTGATGCATCTGCTATCGTGACTCGCTATATTGACGAGCAGTTCACCGGCAAAGGATTGGGCACAAACTGGTGAAGAAGGGTGCTTGGTTAGGTGTGACAAATCAATCTGGCTTGATGCTTTAAAACTAGGCTATGTATCCCCTCCCCATGATGTCATCTTTCTCATGTCTTAAATAAAGCAATAGTACTGTCATCTTTCATGTATGCAGATAAACAGAACTTGGATGTTTGTATTGCAGATTGTTTAGTTACTGTTAATTTCCAAAGCAGCATCTTGCCTATTGCTTCCGTTGATGCTATGGTTAATTTTGCTTGTCGCATGTCCGTTCTTTTACTTTCTGTGAAGTCTTTAACTCTGTAAACAAACCTCTTTTTTTTTTTTTTTAAGTGTTGCAGTAAACAACCATATTAAAAATTAACATAAATAAGTTTTCATTCTAAATTAGCTATTATATTAATGCACTAAAATAGTCAATAAGATTAGATGAGTAATGCACAAAATAAATAATTTAATATAAAAAATATATAAAAATAATAAAAAAATTATAAAAATATCTTTTTAATTTTAACTCAATTTTACTTACATCTCCTATGCTTTAAAAAAAGTATCAAACTATCTCTTCTAATTATCGATATATTTCAATATGATCCAATTATTCATTTACTAACGAATAGTATTATCTTTTTTTCTCAATGAACAAAAATACTCTTCGCTCATGGGATGGCTTGTAGGAGGAAGAGGATGAGAAGGAGGAGGATGGATCCGCTATAGAAGAGGATGACTTATGAATAGCTTGGGAGGAAAAGGAGAAAGGGAGAGAAAAGAGATCAATCGGAGAGGAGGAAGGAGGGAGGAAGAGAATTAAAATAGGAAGGAGGGAGGAAAAGGATGAGGAGGAGGAGAGGGCCGTATAGAGGGGGATGGCTTATGGATGGCTTGGAGGAGGAGGAGGAGGAGGAGAAGGAGGAAGAGGAGAGGGCCGTATAGAAAGAAAGAGAGAGGAAGAAGGAGAACAAAGAAAGGTGGTGAAGAAATAGGTGAAAGTAGAGGGAGCTTCCATAAAGAAAGAGAAATGATTGAGGAAAAAGGAAGGATGCCAACTTCGAAGGAGAAGGGGATCAATCGAAGAGGAGGAAAGAGAGAGGAGGGAGGAGGAGGAGGAAAGGAAGATGGTGGAAGAATGGGTGGAGGTGAAGGAAGACGTCATGGAGGAGAAAAAATAGATGAGGAGAAAAGGGAGCAAGAAAGAGGAGGGAGAAAAAGAGATGCCAGCGATAGAGAAGGAGAGGGAGGTGGTGGAGGAATGGATGGAGGTAGAGAGAGCCACCATGGAGGAGAAAAAATGAGTGAGGAAGGAGGAGGGAGAAAGAGGATCGTAGGCATTGGAGGAGGAGAGGATCGGGAGGAATGAGGGAGGAGATGGGATAAGGGTATTTTTATTATTTTATAAAATAATGATATCATGTGATAGAGACATCATTTCATTGACGAAGATAAACGGTTGAATCATATTGAAATATGTTGATAACTAGAATGGTCAATATTTTTTAAAGTACAGAAGTATAAGTAAAATTAAGTTAAAATTAAGGTGTTCATATAATTTTTTTAAAATAATATAATATGAAAACAATGTGGCTAGTCTAGGATCAACGTGTGTATTCGCTATCTTTATTTTTTTTATTTTGAAAAAAAAATACTCTACGACTAAGAAAAGAATAAAGGATGATCAGATGGCAGTTGGTAAGCGGTTTTTTTTTTTTTTTTTTTTGAGCGGTTTTTCTGTTCATATGCGGCATTTCTGTTACCCTATTTTTGCCCGGATACGCCAACTATCTATAGTCAAAGCTCGCTGCGCACCAAAATATGAGACCCAATTAATAAGAATGCATCCAACAACTTGCGGATTGGATGCATTCTTACTTCATAAATACATTACTGCGAGGCCACATTAGTTTGGATTTTGTTCATTGGTTTGATTGTTCAGCTGCTTCATTTTCTTACTAAGTTCGCATGAATACTCTTAATGAGCCAATTTAGGACTCATGCATTCACGTGAATGTTGGTGGTTTTTTTTCTTTTTTTGGTAAAAACGTGAATGTTGCTAATGGCACGTAAAAGTGAAGAATCAAAGGTGGCATCCTAGTTGATATTAATTGCCAGAGTAAATTATAAATTTTTTTTTAAATTAGAGATAAATCATATTTATATCCAATAATTTAAAAAACCTACACTTTCTTTGAGGACTTATTTGAATATGTTTAGAAGATTGAGCGGAAAATTTTATAGAATTCATAGATTAGGCTATCCATTTAAATATGGTCATGTATTAACAAAATACAACCAGCCTAAATCCCATGAGAAGAAAAAAAAGATCTCCTTAAACCTTTTTTTTTCTTTTTGCAGCCCAAATGCTAGAATTTAGGTTGGATTTGGATAAGCTCTTAAAAAATTCAAGACTGATGGGCTAGCAGGTCCAATTCCTATAAGATTTTCAGTCCAATCCCATAAGAATACCCAAACAAACTCTGAGCTTTATTTTTATCTAATACTTTAATCTATAACTTAGCAAAATATTAATCAAATTACTAATCTCCAATAGGATCCAAATGTAATATCAAAAAAATTTAAAAATGATCAAAATAATTTTAAGTGACATATCGACCATTCCATGACATAAGGAAATATGTACATCCTCCTTCCTATCTCAAGGCAATTTTGATTTTTCATATGAGATAAATGATTTCACTAACATCATCAACTTGCAAATTACTGAATGTGAATGCAACAAATATTAGCCGCATTTTTGTAATTGCTCTAATTGTAAACATATAGGCCATACAAATCATTGGATTTGCATGGAGCTAGGTCGGGCAAGTGTATTTTCATTGCAGTTAGATGAAGAGACAAAATTTTATGGAGCCACGTGAGGGAGGATAAATTATTTTTTAGGCCAGACATGTTTATCACAAAATGAACAGAGCTAAGAATTAGGTGGCGGCCTTCATAGCTGAGCAGTTGGAAGAAATGCTATGAATTGACCTAGATCTATTTCAAGGTATCTTCGTGATATTTTACTTTTTTGATTTGTTTGAATGTATTCATGCTAGAACCGTATAAATAGCCCGGCACACCGCAGATAAAATACAAGAGAAAAAAAAAAAAAAAAAAAATCTTTTATGGGTCGTCTCAAAAACCTACCAATCCGCGTATGATCCGAAGGAGCGTGGGTGTGGAGGCATAAGCGACAGCTTTATAGGCTGTGGATTCTGAATACCAAGGCTCAGGCTTCTGGTGGTGCATATTTATTACTATGCGTTCCACTTTTCTTTCATACTTACACGTTGAGAAAGACACACAGAGAAAGTACGCCTCATGAAATAATATAAGTGAATTACAGATAAGAACTATAGATTGCCACTTCTTACAATCATAGTTCATGCATCCAAGATATTAATTTCTCATAAATTATTCTCCAATTACCTCTATCAGGACAGGGCAACCTGTGTCGATCGGAACTTTCCGGAATAAAAGATTCGCAAAATCAACAAATTTTTTACTCAATTATTGAACTTAACTCCAATAAGACTATTCTGATATATAAGTTTGTTTTGAATCCTCCTACTTTTGTCCTAAATTAATTAGTCTTTTTATTCCTTTGAACCAAGATAAAGTTTCTTCCAAATTAAACAAGTTCTGTTTGCTTCAGGGATCTGGAATAATTTTATTTTAATTATTTTGTTTAACTAAAGAATGCAAATGCTAATACTTGTGTTATTCTCCTTATATAACCATCATTGTTTTAATGTTTAAAAACAACGGTAAAAATAAAAAAGAAATCATTTATCAAGTTATTGGCATTTTAAATTCTTTCAAAAACACAAGCAGACTTGAGGAACTGATGCCCTTGAGGTTAGTGTTCTGCATAAGATAAGCCTTTAACCGTTGGAATTCTCCCAATGCCCAATGGGTTCCTTAAGCCCTGTAGTCAGCAACTATATGCAGTGTAGCCAGTAATTAGCTATCAATCTAACATACATGTTAGGGGCCGGCTACCTACTAGTCCAAGCCGATCTCATTCTCGCCAATGCCAAAATCCTTTTAATGTTGAACAATGCCATAGTGCAAGTTATAAAGGGCCTCCACAAATGGACACCTAGAAATAAGTGGTCCACTTTCTCAGAGTTGCTCCTACAGCTCAATAGTTTTACGCAAAGCATTCCAAACCTCTTCATTCATCTCAAAAATCTCGAAGCAACCATTGCACGATCTAATAATGGATTTGTGCAAAGGAAGGGAAATCCTTCTTTCGCATGAAAGATTCAACCCCTGTCCGTAGTCATCACGTTTTGTTTCAAGCCACTAGCTCTTCAAGGTTGTTGCTTCGAGCAAAGCAATACCATCTCATAAATGCTACTTAAATAGATGCATATCTTTCTACCAAAAAAAAAAAATGCATATCACCACTACCGAGGAACCTATAGAAAGACTAATAAAAGATTAGAACAGAAAATACCCACATTGATTGTGGAGCAAACCCAATAAGGCAAACCATGATCGTAGCATTATTTTATTTCGATTGAGACTCAACTAAAGCACCAAGTTATATCATAATCAAGCAAACACCATATTGTACATGTATGCAGCTGGATAGTAAATATCGAGTCTTAAGTATGTAATAGTTCAAAACCAAGACTAAAACAAGTTGGAGATATATAACATTGATCATGATATACACAGCTAAAATTATTTAAAATAAAAAATGATATAAAAGATACTATCAATTGGGCCTGGTGATCACCCACCCTGCCTCTTTAACTCTCCTCCTTCACCTCCCTACGAGAACACCCACTCTACCCCTGTTGTCTCTCTCTTTGTCCCTTCTTCCCCATCCTTCTCTTCACCTCCCCCCGATGGATGGGCTATTTTGGTGTCTAAGCATTGCTGGTGACAACCAGGGGTGATTAGTGAAGTTGTGCCCAGAGGGTGGCAGACAAAAGGACTCAGGTTGTATCTTTCGCACGATCTTCTTTCATGATCTCAATCATTGAATCACATTTTGCATGTCTTTCAAAGCATGACATGACTTTTGTGATTTGTGTGCTACAGATGGATAGAAGAAATTCATCAAGCTTTAAAAGATGTGTAAAATGTAATCCAACATTGAGATGGCGAAAGAAGATAAATCATTCTTTAATTTTGCTTAAGGTCATGAAAGAAGGCCAATCATTTTGCAAAAGATAAAACCAGGGGCGGCTCAACATATTTGGAGGCCTAAAGCTAAAAACTAAAATATAATTATTTAATTAAAATTTATATAAATTTTTTATTAAAATTTTATTTTTCTAACTTTTTGAGATGCAAAATTTTTAATCAAATTTTTATAATCAAGTTCTCCTAATATTTCTTTTTCAATTGATAATATAGCCAATCCATTTAATCTTTCTTGAGACATTGTTGATCTTAAGTAAGATTTTATTAATTTTAATTTTGAAAAACTTCTTTCTGCCGAAGCAATACTTACTGAAATTGTTAACATTATTCTAAAAGCAATATATGCATTTGAAAAAGAGTCGAGTCGTCTTATATGATTGAGTATATCCATTGGACTGTTATCTTCCACTTGTATAATTTTTTTAAAAATTTTTAGCTCTGAAAATAAATCTAAACCATCAATATCAGAATAGTTATTATATTTTAAAGAACACTCAAGATTAAGACAATATTCTTTCAAACTATCATTATCTAATGACTTCAATTTTTTATCACTAAATAGAAAATCAAAAATATTTTCATATATCTTAAATTGTTCAAATCTATTTTGGAGTGAAAAAATTGCTTGATCTACTATATATAAGAAATAATCAATTCTAAATGATTCTTCAAGAGATTTTGTTATTTCATTGTCAATATTCTCATCAAATTGTTTCTTTCTGCGAATGATATGCTTATCATGAAATTTAGGTTCTATTTTTATTTCAAATACAATTTTTTTAGAAGAAATCATAGCGGATGCAAATCCATCTTCTCTATATTTTTTAAAAAAAGAAAGAAGACATTTTAATTGTTCTATAGCAACATCAATATGCATATCTGTTGATTGTAAACTTTTGCTAACTGAATTAACAGCAAATAATATATCATACCAAATAGTCATGCCTAATAAAAACTTAAAATTTTCAAGCTCATATGTTGCTAAGCAATTAGCTTCGCTTTTAGTTTTAGGATCTTCACTAACTTCTGCTAATTTCAATAAAGCATCTCTTATTTGTGGAGCTTGAAATCTTATTGCTTTAATACTTTCAATATGACTTTTCCAACGTGTTTGTGATAATGATTTAAGAGTTAGACCAGAAATATTATCTTGCAAAATTTTTCATCGTTTAGTAGAAGAAGAACATAGTGAATAGATACGTTGTACCACTCTAAAAAATGATATAGCTTTAGTACAAAAACTAGCCATATCACAAAGTACTAAATTTAAACTATGACAACCACATGGTGTATAAAAGGATCTAGGATTTATATCTAAAAGTCTTTTTTGCACTCCTTATTGTTTGCCCTTCATATTAGATCCATTATCATATCCTTGTCCTCTTAAATTATTAATATTAAGTCCAATATATTTTATTTCATCCATAATGACATCAAAAAGATCTTTTCCAGTTGTATCATCTACTTTTAAGAATTTAAAAAAATATTCAATAATTTTGATTGGACTTGTTGAAATATCTACACATCGCAATATAAAAGATATTTGCTCTTGATGACTTGTATCTGGAGTGCAATCAAGTATTATTGAATAATATTTTGCTTCTAAATTTTTTTTAATAATTTTATTTTTAATTTTATTTGCTAATAAATTTATCAATTTATTTTGTACATTATGTCCAAGATAATGGGTATGAATTTTATCATCTTTAATACGTCGAATATGTTCTTGCATTACCGGATCGAATTCTGCAATCATTTCAATTAGACTTAAAAAATTTTCATTATTTATTTGATAGATCTTTTCATTTTTTTCACGAAAAGCTAAATTATTTTTATCAAGAGTTTTTACTACAGCAAAAATTCTTAATAAGACTTTTTTTCAATGTTCTTTATCTTTATTTATTTGTTCTTGAATACTTTTATCAATTATTTTATTTTTTAATAGTCTCATTTCTAAATCAATCCATGAACACATATTAATAACATGCTCATTACTCATCTCATGACTCTTAAGTTTAGCACTAAAATTTCTCCAATCTCTACTACCAACATTAGCTAGTTTACTTATACTAGAAGTAGAATTAAATAATTTACAATAAAAACAAAATAAATTGTCTAAGTCTTTTGAATAAACTAACCATCTTCTTTCATGCTTCTCTCCGTTTGTCAACTTTTGAATATAGTATGTAGTAGAAAAAGGTCTTGAAAATTTATCTTTAGGAAAATCTATATCATTAATTCTAATTGGACCTTTTTCTACTAATAAATCTCTCAAATTTGTATCAATATTTGTCCATTGACTTGGATCATAAATATTTTTAAGAATGCAATCATTTAAATTAACCGATTGATTTTCTTCACTATGACTTTGAAGATTATCTTGAATCTCTTCGTTGACTTTTTCTTCTTCTAATATTTCATTATCATTTAATTCTAAAGAATTATTAACTTGTTCATTTAAAGAACATTCATCAATATTTTTTAATTTATTATTTTTATTACTTGTAAAGAATTTATCAAGAGCTCCTTTTTGAGATTGTATTAAACTTTCAATTTTTTTTTTTTTGAAGCTTTGAATAACCAGATTCATATTTTTGAGTTGACATATTTAAATTCTTATTATGAATTATCAAAAAGATATAACTATTATAATTATTTTATATTTCTTAAATAGCCAATACAAGATCAATAATCAAAATTTTTAATTCAATGAATCAAATATTAAATAAAATAAAGATAATATATAATAATATAATATAAATTTTAAATTAAATAAAAAATAGATAAAGATTAGAATAATAGTACCCGATTGTTCAATGCTGATTGTAAATGAGAATAATAGCACCCGATTGTTGAATGCTGTGTAAAATATGGAGCATCCACTGCAACACTATTCCACAATATTTTTATCAATTGTTTAAATATAACAATATTAAAGAAAAAGTAGCAATTCAGGTTAGTTTTATAAAAAAAAAAGTGACCGTTGAAATTTTGCCGTTGAAGTGGTTGGATCGTTTTAATTACCGTTGTAATGCTGCCGCCCGCCGCCCTTTTTTTTTCCCACGCAGCCACGCTACCTGCCCATCAGCCATCGGTCACGTGTTTTGATTTTTGAAAAAAAAAAACTGATGCCACAGCAGCACAGCCCTTTCATCTTCCATGGCTGTGACCGGTCACCGGCCGATCGGCCGTCAGCGAGCCACGACAGGCGACCTCACCCTCGGGGGGACTTGGGGGCTACGCAGGCCGCCAGGGAGGGGCCTTCTTTCGGGCTCTGACTTTCAAGAAACGAAGGCGTACCGGCGGCCCGCCGGCCCGGCGCACCAAGCGGGGCGAAGGGGGAGTGCCAAAAAACAAAAAAAAAAGAAGAAACTTACCGATGGTGGTCCTGGACGGCTGACGGCTGTGCCCGTCGGCGACGGAATGATCGTCGAGGTAGTCGACGATGTCATCGAGCCACTGGACGGCGAGGCCGCAGTTGTCGGAGAGGAAGTGGAGAGCCTCCTCGAGGTGCTTGAGGACGGAGAGGTAGCCGGGGAGGTTGGCGTCGGGGTCGGAGAGGAGGGGCCGCTAGAGGCCGTGGACGGCATCAAACACCTTGAGAACGGCCAACGGCGGTAGCGGGGCTGACGGCACGGTTGATATGGCCGCCGACGGCAGCGAGGGCGTCGCGGTGGGCGCGGATCGGGCGGACAGAGGCCTCGAGGGAGCGGAGGCGCTGGTGGATCTCGTCGAGGCGGGGGCCGGCGCGGGCCAGCGCTGGCGGAGCCGTGGAGACATGGAGGCGGAGCGCCGGAGGCCTGGAGGCGGCTCAGGCGGGACCAGAACGTCGGAGGCGGAGGTTGGATGCTTGGACCGGGATGCCGCCCGGAGGCAGAGGCTAGACCGCGATGCCGGGCAGCCGGATGCGAGCGAGTGCCGAGCGGGGGGCCTCCTGGGGGCGGGGGCCTAAGGCAAGGGCTTCGGTGGCCTTGCCCTTCAGCCGCCCCTGGATAAAACTTGAACCCGAGACAAAACTTGAGATGAACTAAAAAGGACATGAAAGATATCAAAGAGTTTTGCATGGGCCTACGCGGTTTAAATAGATATGGGCCGGTCTTCAAACAGGCCGAGGTGGATCCAAGTTGTGGACGGATCCATTTTGCTTTTGGGCTCTTGGGTCGGGCTTTGATGTTTGGACTTAATTTAGATCGCCGCAATTTCAGGAGAAAGGGCCGGCATAACCAATTTGCTGCACTATTTATCAGGTTAGGATGGTCTGGGGGTTGGCAATTCCACATGAAGGTAAGTATGAGTAATTTCTATCTATATATAATCCAAACTCTTCCATCCTCCACGGGAGACCTTATTCTTCATTACTTGCAAACCAATCTTTTTTGCAACAAATCAAGAATTAGTGCCTCCCTTTGATAGAAATTGATTCCGCTGTAGACCCTAGCATGGAAGAAACTCATGGTAGAGACAACCCTTTTGTTTCCGGACCAATTGAAGACCAGAAGAGTGAACATGATTCTTTTAGTCGATGAACCATAGAATGGTCAGGAGAAAGGTTATAGAAGAGACATATGGCCTTGTTGAAATGTTAGAGGATTAGATGCAAAGGAGTAAATGCAATACATCCAACAGAGATTTACCGTAAACTGATACTATAGACATGCTCCGACGCAAATTGAAAGGAAGAAATGTGTTGTTTTTCCCCACAATCTTGGCTTGTTGGTATGGGTAATGGTTGGGTTTCTCTTTTGTTCTTTTGAGTAGAGGGTAATGGTTTGGTTTCATGTACCCTTATATACATCTATTCTGCTATATCTTACTACATAATACCAATCTTTCTAGTAATTGGTTATGTCCTGCATAGATATGAAAGCAGGCTATGATCCAATATTCTTCAGCAAAAATCCAATCAGATGGTTAGGCCACAACTTGTATGGATCCCAAAACTAGGCCATGAATCTCATATCATGCAACAATTTGCAATGTAAGTTGGATTCCAATGTGGCAAGTTTGGGTTCAACCCAAAGCATCTCAACAACCTATATACTTGGTTATGGCTAGTAAAATTTTGGTCCAATATTAGCTCCACTTAACCCAATATAGGTTGAAATCCTAGATCCCAAATTTATACAGGTTAGGTATGGGTCACACCGGGTATAATATTTAAGCTAATATAAAATGCTAAGGGATATAAACATCAGTTTGTAATGCTAAGTACAACCTCACAATCATGATTACTTGAAGCCTAAAGTGTAGTAGACCCATTCGAATTAATTTATGTTAAAATAATTCAAAACTATGATGCAGCACACTGCAGCAAGAAAGTTTTGTAGCATCTATTCCACAAACCATGGTTTCTTTATGGCTAGCATACAGTAATCTTCAAATAGAGGAAGAAAGCAGTACAAGTATATATATATTTTTTGGCCCCTTCTTTAGGTTGGCTGTTATTGTTTACTCTTATCTTCCTGCCAACCACCATCCAGCTTGTTTAGTTGCGTGGTACCTGCTTAGGTTCACTTCAAAGCTCTCCCATCCAACAGGAGGACCACTGGACAATACGCCACCGAATTGCACAGGAGCTCCAAGAAGAGCCCCATTTACAATTCCCTCCGTTCGTTGGCTGATATATATAGTTACTCCTAAACATAGTTTGTCGTACAGTCCGGTATACTATTTTATATCATATAGATAGTTGGTATGTCTCACTGTCTCGTTCCATATCACATACCAACACTATAATTGGATGATAGAGATGGTAAATTTTGCCCTTAAATGTAACAAATTTATTCAAAAAAAATCATCTATTTTGTTTCTAAATTAACATCAAAGATAATGAATTGAAATCCATCCAGGCAGGAGTTCTTTCCCTCCTATTCCTTAAAAAATGCAAAACCATCATTTGTAATGGTAACGAGATATAACTTAAAACCTAAATGGTCCATCTGAGGGGTGGGCGGTATTCAAAATTTTCTTGTTGCTTCAAACAAAATATTTTGGCGACTTTTAACTGTTAAGAGTCCAATGGCATATCTTTTCCATGAGTACGTACTCCCAAATTTTGGGCAAAGATCATGAATACGGAAAGAGGAAATGGGAAAAAAATAAGGAATAGTTTAAAGATATGAGATTAAGATGGACATGTCGTAACTAAAAATAATTTTTTTGAGGAATTAAAATAATAACTACAAGCTATGGATAGAAGTTTGACATGCATGCAAAATGTAAAGAAGATCCATTTTTCTTTGTCAATTATTCACCTCCCATGGTGCGCAGGGTGATGATAGTGATGGCAAGACAAGGGTGTCAAGGTTAGGTGGTTGCAAATAAGGCATATGTGCTGAAATGACCATGCTAATGAGGTGTTACCAAAATAATGTTATTGGTGTTGGTGATGTTGAGACAACGGAGGATAGTGACAATAGAGGTACCATCCAATGATGAAATAGATAAGAGCAATAATATTAGATGTAGATATTGGCAATCATTTCAGCCATACTAAGTGGACAAGTATATCATTTAAGATATACTTGCCAGGAGTAACAGATCATTTATGTCGCATCCTAATGCTTTTCATACAAAAATAAAAAACAATTGGTAAGCCTAATATTGATATCATCATTATAGTTATAAGGTCTAAAATACATAATTAAATATCTTGATGTGCAATACTAAAATTATCAAAATGACTATGAATCAAAATTTCAAGCTAATAAATTTTTCCCTGAAAGTTACTTGGATGTTTGTATTATCTACTAGTCTTGCAAGCAACTTAAACGCTTCCTTGTAACTATACCTGCTCCAAATGCCATAATGTTATCTCAACTATATCCAAAAAAAGAACAATACATTTGTAGTTTTTCATAAATCAGGTTTCCCTTGCTTTGGAAGTTGGCTAACATGATGCACGGCCTTGTTAGCAACCAAACTGAGCTGGGCTTTATGTGGGATAAACTTTTATTATTTAGCACCAAATGTTCTAGACTTCATGTTTAACAAACATATGTTTAATTCCAGCACCTTCATCCCCTTCACCAGCTCCTTTATAATGCTATACCCACAAAACAAAAAGGTTCCTTTCTAATGATTTCCCTCCCCCACTCCCCAAAAAAAGAAACAAAACAAATTATTGGCTTCATGTTAGAGAAACATATCCTTGGAACAATTATCCACCACCTAAAGCTTGGAAGAAAACAAGGTACTCCACATTTCTTTTCTCAATTATTTTTCTGCAGGGTACCATTCAAAGCCCACATGACCTAACTGCGCCACCTTTGACAAAATTTCTTCGTCTTAATGTACTTGGGACACCAACTTTATTTTGGCCGGCCCCATCTCTGTAGATCTCAGTTTGCCATGGGTACCTTGGCTAATGAGAAGTAGCTCAAATGTCGCCCTCTTGGCATGGCACACTCCTTTAATAGGCATTGGTTGTGTGACTCAGTGATCATCCAAGGACTTAAGGTGAGTCTTGTTAGTTTCAAAATTCAACTAAGTTACACGCTGTCGAGATCATCTGCCATGCATTCCATTGCGGATTGTAGTTGTCCTTGTGACACTTCTGGTCATTGACATGTTTTGACATGTAGGCCTTTTATTTTCTTCAGAAAAGACACGTAGTTCTTCTCCATTATTACACCAGATGTGTAGCTGTTGAAACTTATATGAGAAAGTTTGATGAGATTCGTGGAGGCAAGGAACATGATGCTAATATCTTGATCACTACTAAACCTCACTTCTCCATGCCAACGATCAAACATGTGTTTACATATAATTAGAGGAATCCAACAATCAGGCCTTACTGTATTGGTTTGTAATGCCACAATTGAGTCAAGATGAAGAACATATACATATACATATACATATACATATATACATACATACATATATATTTGTCTCGTGAAATTACTGGTTCGAACACTTACACATCAATCTACATTTGATTTAGGTCCAATTGGTGTAAATACTTTTCCATTTAGGTTAGCTTTATGGCTAAATTACCGCCAACTAAAATGAAACTACACTTTCCAGTTATGAATGCAGGCATGACCTAAGATTCTAGGAATTTGATGAAGGCCGGATCATCTAGTTCAACCTAATTCCGGCCGGAACCATTCAATTCATTAAGTGAATGATGACTATAAATGTGGCTACGAATGAAGGAATGTGGAATCCTTTGATCTAGATGGTCCACATAGGTAGACATTGCGGACATGGTTTTGGACTTATGGAGCCCTCAGACTAGTCCAAATAGTTTGATTTGTTGCCCCAAAAGTTATCCACTAATCAACTCTTCAAATATTTTTGTCCAAACAATTTTTTCTCAAAACTCAACTCTTGAAATGTAAGGCCTTACAGTGTGAATCACAAGCCGGATTACATGTTGACCTGCTGGAGCTATCCAGGGTTCTACTCGGTCAAACCACGTTATGTGAGCCTGCCCACATTGGCTGCCCTTCCCGTGGTTCCCGTGTCTCGCAGCCATCTCCACACCGGTTCCCCCTGTGGTGACCAAACGCGTCAAGGCGGCTTTCCGAGACGAAAAGCTGCGCGTGTTTATTTATTTATTTATTTATTTGGTCCCATACGCCACAACTTTTGCGTGGCAAAGACGGAACGTTAGAATTAGAATCCAAGTAGTTTGGTTCCAAAATGCTCCTCGTCTTCTCCAGGTCAATTTTTTCCTTCCGCAAATTATAATACAACTCTAAAGATCAGCACTTTTTTCTCCTTTTTTTTTAAAAAAAAAGGGAAGTAGAAATCAGGACATTTGTTGAAAGAAAGTGTTGGATGGGCAGACCAAAGAGATGGAACTTGGAAGGGTACTAAGGTCATTCCTCCTTTTCTAGAAGGCCCATGGGTTCATGTCATCATGCATCACCCACTTACAAACAAGCCACTGGGGTTCAACCCATCCCCCAGGTTAACCCCCCTCGGTCCTAATGTTTCAAAGTTTTAGAACTATCTAGAGTACTCCCTTTGAATCCCATCCTTAAATTCCCCCCCAATCTCCCCCACCACCTTTCCCCCATCGCCCTCTTATGCCCCTCTCTCCCTCCTCTCCTACTGCTCCATCTCCCTCTCCCTTTCCCTCAGCTCTCTCAATCTCCCTCATGTCTCCATAAATCTTGCACCAAACTCCAAGAAAGATCCCATCCCTTGGCTTTCTCTCAATCAATACCTTCAACTCAACTCAAAACTCCCTCTCTCTCAACTAACAGCTTCACCTTGTTTCTAGCCAAATCCAGGTAGCCAACCAGAAGACTTGGTCGTTGATAACCATGGGCACTTTGGTAGGCCATGTAGCCCCTGGCTTTGGGTTCCTAGTGATTGGTCTCTGGCACCTCATCAACCACATCAAACTCCACTCCCTCCACCCCAACTCCTATGTTGCACCCCCATGGTTCCCCACCCCAATCCTCCGATACCTCGAGCTCATCCTGATAATACTCGGCAGCCTCGCCTCCATCTCCATGGAGCTCATCATCGGCCCGGAGACCCATCAGCCCTTCGACACCGACGGCACCATCCCTTCCAACCACCTCCACAACTTCGAGCACGCCTCCATCTCCCTCACCTTCCTCATCTACGCCGCCTTCGCCATCGCCTTCGACCGCATCAAGCTGAGGCAGCGCGCCAGCATGACGCAGCTCCTTGGCGCCGTCGCCTTCGGCCAACAGCTCCTCCTGTTCCATCTCCACTCCGCCGACCACATGGGCGTCGAAGGCCAATACCATTGTCTCCTCCAGATCGTGATCGCCCTCTCGCTGGCCACCACTCTGATCGGGATTTGGCTGCCGAGGAGCTTCATGGTGAGCTTCGTGAGGTCGATGAGCATCGCCTTCCAAGGTGTTTGGTTCATTGTCATGGGCTTCATGCTGTGGACTCCGAGCTTAATTCCCAAGGGATGCTTCATTAACTCGGAGGACGGGCACCAAGTGGTGAGATGCCACAGCGACGAGGCCCTCCACCGGGCCAAGTCTCTTGTGAACATCCAGTTCAGCTGGTACGTGGCAGCCATGGCAGTGTTCTCTATGCTGCTCTACTTGTTCTTGACCAAGAGGTACCCGGAGGCGCCGGAGTACCTGCCGTTGGTGAAGGAGGGTGGTCAAGAGGATGATGAGGACTTGGAATCCCAGAAGAGGCTTGGGGAGTCTGACAGCTTTGTTCATATGGGGAAGGGGATTGGAGCCATGGAGCTTGAGAGATAAGTGAAAGAAAGGGTCATTTTTCTTTCTTTTTCATCACCCAGCCTTCTCTCTCTTTTTTTTCTATTTGTTTATTTTGTCTTCAAAGGGTTAATGAGATGGAAAGATGTAGCTGGTGGAAGCATAGGGGGGATTCTTTTCTTGGTTGGATGTATAGCAAGTGGCGTTTATATTTGGTCCTTTTCTCCTTTATAAAGTGACAGATGGAAGGTGGGTTTTATGTTCTGCGTTCTTGGTAGGGACCTTAATTTAAACGAGTGTATCAACTTTCTAGGACGCTTGCAGCTGTAACTATGTGAAATCAATACCTGGGCTGTGAGTGGAAGCTGTGAATGGCAGTGGATATAAGGAGGTACAACCAATTGGTGATACGGCTTTGTGTTGGGCTAAACATATTATATAATTGTCCCATGTCTCGCATGTTGCTATATATGACCTCCTTGTGCTAGACAATACGGGGAAGTTTGAGAAGCTCAGTTGGACCCCACCTTATCCACCTACTCAACCAAAAAAAAAAAAAAAAAAAAGGGAAAGGTTGTGCTTCAACCATCCCAAAAATATTTTGATATACAACTCGAGAACATTAACGTTCACTCAAGCTAGGAGGAGAGAGATGCCACCAGCTAAACGGGGATTTTGTACCACCCCTATATATTTTTACCAATGTTTTAGCTCCTAGAGCAAGGCAAAGGACTCTATACATTGTTGACATGTCCGTAAATGACAAGTTGAGAATAAACCAATGGGATGGGCTTAATTGACAAAGACCATCAAAATCAATAATAGACACCACGCAACATTTGCAGTATTTTAGGTCCTCTCGTTGTGGATGATGATTGTGGTTGCAAGGTAATTCCAAATGGACCAACCAACCAAAGTCACTACTTGACTTTGCTTAACTAATTTGAGTTGCAATCTCTCAGGAGAAAGGGAGCACTAAAAACTACAGGTATTGTTTGTGAAATCCATCTTCACATCAAAAATAAATAATCCATTAAAAAGGTTTTTTTTTTTTTTTGGTAAAGCATTGAAAAGGGTTTACAAGTCATCAAGCAATGCTAGCCAGACCCAAAATGTAGCAGGCTAAATTTGCTATGACATGGACATCCAACTAGATAATTTAAATTAAGCAACACATTTTGGGATTACAGAGAATACCTCTTCTTCCTCCCCAATCCCAAGCCATCAGTAATGGATGCTCTCTATCTTAATCCCCCCTTAGCCTCACCTTGCTCCCAACCTTCCTCGGGATATGCCATTGCCACCAAGCACCTGGCCACATGCCGTCACAATTTCTTATTTTAAAATTTTTAATAATATTTAAAATTTTTTAAATGTTTAGGTTGTTAGAGATCATGTAACAGTCCATAATATTTTGGATCAACCTATATTATTTATTTTTTAAGATAAATAAATAAATATTTATTCTACATGTGCATGTCACGTCGAAATGCGGAAGCGAATCTAATAGTATACAGTGTGCACGAGGAGTGCACGACACCCAACCTAATAACCGAGGTGTTTGGTCCACATAGTCAGTTCCATGCAGCCTGTCCCATATTGGGGTTTAACTAGTATTTTCCAAAGTTCCAATTCTTGTGCACTATTGCACAATTAAACAGTGCCCATGAGATCCATGTCAATTACTTGGACTGCAACATGGAAGGAACATGAGGTGGAACTTAAATGATCAAACAGTAGATCAATCTATGGCATCAAAGCCTCTGAAAATGGATGTGGAATTACCAAAGTAAATGGATGACAATTTAGATTCTAAGAGGTCTGTACACATGCATTCAGATTGAATGCATGATATCTTGACCATTCTTGCAGAAGACTATTCTGGAAGATTAAGATAACTGATGTGCATCAAAAGACACAGACTTATTAGCAAAGAATTTGGACCAGATACCATTCAAGTTCTTTAATTTCATTGTATTCTGTTGTTAAGGGATTCATCCATATGAAGACCTAAATCTAGAGCCACAAGGAAGGCTGCAGTGGGTCCTTTGCTCATGACTTTATTCAATCAAACGGTTCCCTCTTGGAAAAGGAGCCCGCCACCATTAGTCATCATCTGTTTAAGGAGGGAGGAGGAGAAAACGAGAGACTAAAATGCGTTCCAGTCTAGTCAATATTAGAAGTCAATACGCAAAGTTTAGTCAAATACGTTTTATGTTCTAGCTGCTTGACTAATTGGCCTAAAAGATAACTCCATCTTTTCCTTGTTGGCTAACTACCAATCCTGAGATAACTTGGGTGTAGCCCACTGGTTTGTCAAACTGCTTGGAAAATCCTTGTTCATCTTTGAAAGGTATTTGCTGGAAAGCGCAGTCTAATATTTTTGTAGCCAGAAATGCAGTTATCAGTGAATAGAGCTCATCAGAGATTCCACTGGTTGCGAGACGAGAAGGAGCTCAAAATTTAGACTATGAATTAGGTCAAGTAGCAAAATAAGCTTGGGCACAGGTAGGCTAATTAAAATCAGTATGTATCATGTCTCATACTACAAACAATGAAAATTCTTGGCGATGTTTGTCGTCCATTCAATGCATCCCAGGTAGATTTCATATGTGTCATTTCTTTCTATTATGAGCATAAAGTGATCTTATGCAAAAAGTGATGCCTGTTTATCTTGAGATCATAAATTGATCTGAGGTGCAAGTTCTCCCCATGATAGAATTAGAATTTCAGTACAAGATGGCAGTAGAGGCTGGATAGTTTGGCTTTCCCACAAGTATGAAAGAAGTAATTCATGAAATGACTAGAAAGCTGAATAACATGTAAACTTGCTTAGGGTGCTGATTGGTTACACTTTTTGATTTTTAATTTTTGATTTTTAAAAAATATTTTTTATTTTTTTTTATATTTGCTATTGAGTAAAAGTAACAAAGTAAAAAATATGTTTGGTAACTACATTGCTATAAAGCAAAAAGCAATGTTTGAAGACGGCAGGTGAAGAGTTCGATGAGAGAGAAGGGTTCAAGAAGAGAGAGAGAAGGGGGTGAGGAGATGAAGAGCTTGACGAGGGAGAAGAATTCAGGCTATTTACTTTTTGGTTTGGCATTTTAGATGTACGAAAGCAAAAAAAACAGAAAAGCAAGTTTTGGAAAGCAAAAAATTTTTGCTTTGCATATAAAGCAATTATTTTGATTATTTTGATTTTTTACTTTTTGCTTTTCATGGTGTTACCAAATATTGCTTTTTGATTTTTGCTTTTTAAAAATTAAAAAGCAAAAAAAATATTTTTTTAATGATTAACCAAATGCATCCTTAGAAATCTGTTGATTTTCTTCCTAGTCTGCAAATATGATTAAAGAATTGATAGACATCTCTTTATACACAAAAATTAATTAATCACCAACCAAGTATAGTAAAATAGTTGATAATTTTACATTAGCCAAGATTTAATTAATCACTTACATTTTGATACTTGAGAGATAATAGTTGTTGGCTGGTCATTTACTCAAAATGATATATGTGGGCAGTTTATATTGATCAATCCATTTATACTAATCGGCCTGATCATTCTACTGATCGACCTAATCGATTTGGCAAGCAAGCAATCCAATCGACCACTAGTTTTAGATCTTCAAAAAGTAGAATCTTTAGTTTTTTTACTTGTCACTCAACCGTTTTCTTTTTTTTTAAGTAGGAATTGTCCTCTTTGCAGACCATAAATATGCTTAGAGACTTGATGAATACCATTTATTTACTTATTCATTTATCATCTCTATTCTCTTTTCTTCCATTGTTTTTAGTAACGATCCTCTATTTACATTTGTAGGAAATACCCAAAGCAATCGGTGATGGCTCATTTGGATCGGAGTTCATTAGGCAAAGTAATTGCTAAACATACTAGTAAATTGACTACCTTAATCAAGTTGAGCTGTTTTCAAAATTTTCACCTTTTTAACCTCAACATGGCTCTCCCCCCTCCCCCACGCACAAAAAATCCGATAGATGCTCCTCTTTATACGTTCTTAGTGCACGATAAAAGCATTATAATTACGATAATGCTAGCACCCGTTCACATGCTTTTCCCCTCTCTGATGTGGTAGGTTATATTTTTTTTTTTTTCTTTTTTGATGGAATATGGAAGAAGTAAGGTACTTCCCCACTCAAATTAAATTAATTTAAAGTAAGCATATGAACAAAAGAAAAGAAGATCTAAGGAGATACATGAGAAGAGAAGAAGAAATTAAGGTGAAGCTACAGCAAATATATAAGTCCAAATTTAATGATTTCCTCCAATTATTTTCTCCGACACCAGACCTGGCTTTGCTTCTGCCTAAATTTATATATGAGAAACAAGGCGCCTTTCTTCAAGGAAGGCAAATTCTGGACTGCTCTCGTTGATGAAAAGTGTGGAGGGCTTTTTGTAAAACTCCAAAAATGGGTACTTGCAGATGAAGGAGGTTAATCTAAACAAAATAAAAACTAGTTTACCTGTGCAACTCCAGCATCATGTTTACTTATGATTTTGCAGCCACCTCATAACTTTTAAACTACAAAACAATCCTGTTAATTTAAAGTTCCATCATTCATTTAGGCACCTTTTCAGCTACCTCATGAGTCTTTGAATTAGTAACATATTTCTAGTAGTTTTGTTACATGGATTGGATTACAATTCACAACTTTAAAATATTTCAATAGGTGCCTAAAACCATTGCTATTGTGATTGTTCTTTATAACATATATCTTTGGTTATTCTCAAAAGATTATATATGAGATTTGACTTTGGAATTTGTCATAGGTCAACTAAAATGCAAGTCCTCTTTCGAGATAAGTCAAATTGCAGGTTACGACCTTGGATTATTCATGTAATAAAGAAGGTAACCTAATTATAAGGCTTACGAACAATGATAAAAATTTGAAAAATGCTAAACTAACACGAAAATAAATGAATAACTCCACAGAATAGGGGTTAGTGCATGTCCTCTAACTTTTGCTCAAGGGGAGCTGTACATAGCCTTCCACATGATTCGATCTCAATTATTTAAGGTCGCTAATCTACTTTAATCCAATTAGTCGGGCACTTTTCTGAAAATTAAAAGCTAACTCAAACAAATGCTCTGTTGTTTAGTTGCCTACGCCAAGCCTCTGTAGAATCTATTCTCTCACATTAAAAATGACAAAAATGAGTCCTTTTACAGCTAGAGGCCAATTGCTTAGGTGCATGTACCTTTCCTCAGTTTGTAAGAGTCCTAATGTGACCTATAAGTGATCAAGGATCAAGTAATCAGATAACATAAAATAAAACCAATGAAAAGTAAACTCCAAAAATTTGTAATCTATTATTGACTTGCTTGTGAGTTTTAAAACTCTTGGACTCATTCTTCTAGTCCTGAATACTTTGCTGGACTAGCAAATCTAGAAAGGTCTCATGACTTGTAAGCCCCTGAGCTATAGCTTATTTTGAGGTGAAACACCAAAAAGAACAAACTGTGGGTAGTACCATGTGAACTCCAGGTACTCATCATTTTGTCAGGCATCTAATTGAGTGGTAATTGATGTACTACTACCATTCAAGTATTGATTGCGATGTTAACAGCAACCAAGACCGTTGAATTGGATTCTCTGTCTCCAATTGGTATTCCATTACGTTTCTTTATTTGCTTTGTATGTTTTGGTTTTGTTTTCCCATTTTCTATAGCGTGTACCACCTTCTTTTCCATACGGAATATTTCAAGAAACATGTGCTAATACCATAATCTTTTTATCTGAACTGTTTTAATTATAAAAAAAAGTTGTTGCTGGATACTGTGGGCTGTAGATGTAATCAGGTTCTGGATTTTCAGATGGCATGACTGTCACGCTCCGAATCCAACATCCGGTCAGATACGTGATGACCGCACACTCCTTAGAGCAAGTCCTAAAGAATATGCAAGGCCAAATTAAATCATTTCAATCTTAACATCCATAACAATTAATTTCAGCAATAATTCATAAAATCTTGTATAATTACAAATTAAATTTTTTCAATTCTCTGATCAGATACTATGACACTCTTATTTATCCTTCTGCTCACCCGTAAATCCAGGCCATAGCCAATCATAAGCATCCTGTAACTCTGAGAAGAAAAGAAAGATAAAAGGGTGTGAGCTTTACAGCCCAGTAAGAATTCCCATATCACACTGATATAGTAATATAGTTTGAAAATAAGGATAAATAGTAAAATATAAAATCTCATGTTCAATGTCCAGAATAATGCAAACATTCATAAATTTTCTGTCTTGTCAAAATAGATGCATCATCATATATTAACAGGTGAAACACTTTTGTTCAACAATTGTTTCATGTCTTATCTTTCATTTCTCCTTTCATAATCACATGATTTTTAACATTTTCTTTCTGGCTCTGGACTATCTGAGTCTATACCTCAATCATCATCCGGATCGAATCCACTTAAAAAGTCTTTCAAGACTGTCCCAGGATGAGCTCCTGGCCGGCTGTCCCACGTACGAAAGCCCGTGAGAGGCTGTCCCAGGCATAAGCTTTTGGCGGGCTGTCCCAGGCATGAGCTCCTGGCCGGCTGATCCACCTGTAAGCCAGTGGGGGCTGTCCGAGGCATAAGCTCCTGGCAAGCTATTCCACATGACAAGGTTAGTCCATACCATATATCTCTTTCTTTTCATTTAATCATTATGTGTTGATTTCATCAATCAATTCTGTCTTGCATTATGATCAATTCAGATATGTCATATCCATATAATCATGCCATCAATCTCTGATACAAATATATATTGACATAACATACTCATGCTCAAAATCAAATAACAGTATCTCAGGTATAATAAATTCATCGATCTCAAATCCGATGATGCAAAAACCAACGATGCTAGACCAACAGTAAAATAGCATATATATAATAGTGATCATGTACAGGGATTCTTACCTTTATCGGTGACTGATCCAAACATAAAAATCAATGTTCTTCTTTGATTTATGAATTTCTTTAATAAAATATTCCACTCGGTATCATATGCAGACAATCATATCTCTTCGTAACCCTGATCAAATATAAAAATCATATATGGAGAAAATTATCGATAATCGATCCTAATAACACAAATCGAGGATCTCTTTTAGGATTAATCAAAATTAGGACTTGTCTATGTATCAGGATCCTCCACTGATCCATAAGACTTTTAGAGAGAGAAAATACATGAAGAGAGAAAATTTTAGAGAGAGAAACTAGTAGAGAGAGAAATCGATAGAGGGAGAAAATAGAGAAAGAAACTCACTAGGATAATCTGGATTGAACCTTTCTCGATGTCCTCTTGTCCAATGGATTGTTTCCCTATATATATATTAAATCAATATTGTAAAATAAATCAAATTGATTTTCTAAAATCTTCTATTGGAGTTTATCGGAATTCTCACTCTTATCCCCAATATATATATATTTTTTTCCTTCCCAAACTTTCCTAAACCATCTAAAAAATAAATTGATTAATTAATTATTTAATTTATTTATTATTTAATTTACTAATTGTTTGATTTTTTTTTTTCAATTATTTGATAAGAGAGAAGAAACCACTTCTTCTCTTCTCCTCGTCCAAAACAGGAGACCCGATCCCCCTCATACCCTCTCCCCCCACACGCAACCAAGGTAGGCTGACTCCCGCCTCCCCTGGCAGCTCCCGGCAGTGGTGAACACACTACCATGGCGACAGCCCCAACGGCAGCTATTGCCGATGGCATGCAGGGGAAACAAAAACAGAACAGGGATGATCCTGTTCTTCTTAAATTCGATGGCTTGCCGTCACTCTCCGGTGAAGAAAATACAACAAAAAAGAAGAAAGAGGAGGGAAAGAGCTTACCTTGCTCCGGCAGCCGAGAAGAACTCCAGCGACCCTTTCTTCTTGTTCAAAGAACTCGTAGAAAAATCTTGAAAAAATCTCTCTAAACTCTTAATAATCTCTCAAAATCCCATGATAAAGACCTAAAGGGAGGGGAAGGGGGTTTTATAGAGAAGTTTTCTTAACCCGTGCCGAACTCTATCACTCCGATTTCATTAGAGTCGGAAGGGAAGAAGACTCTGGTTAGGAGTCTTCCTCCTTCCTTTCGTAGGTCCTTTAGGCTCACCAAAATTTTTGCCAAGCCCAAAAGCCCTATGGGCTGGGCCATTACATTCTCCTCCCCTTAAAATAATTTCGTCCTCGAAATTAACTTTGCTTGATCAATAATTTTAAAAGAATATCGATTATATCATTTTTAAACTTTTAATAGTCTATCTTATATAGTACTTATTTCACAAAATTTTGATATAACAAAATTACATGAGATCTCAAACTTATTCTCCTCAAGTTGGTTTCTCAATTTTTTTTTTCAAAACAAACAATAACATTTTGATCAGGTATTAAAATACCTAATTCTTTATCCATTATATTAGTTGATTAGCTCATTACCTTTAATAGAAACCAAAGATAGCCTAAACATCAAACACTCCTCATAATTACAGGCTTCTTTCTTCTTTTGACCTTCTAATAAATTTAACAATTAGACTTTCATCTTAGAAAAACCTCAACCTTCTACATCAGTTCGAGTAATAATATAAATCTTAAAAAATGAGATCTGTATCAAAATATTTTAGGTTTGAACTAATAAAAAAAAACTATCAAGCTGTTAATAATAAACTTGAGATGTTTAGGATTCTTCTTAGCATTATCTGCAATAAAATAACCTACTGACAAAAATTGTCCGACTATGATCAGATTAGATCAAAATTTATAGCATCCTTTCATTATCAATAAAATCCTTCCTTATTTGCAACTAATATATTTTATCATAATATCTTTTAATTTAAAAGATTAATATTTCTAATCAATTTAATCCACCACATTTTTGCTGCACACTCTGATCTTAATTTATCAAATTATATAAGTCTATCAAGATAAAAATATTCTTATATGTTAAATCAATCCAGGATAGATTCAATCTTCAAATTTCATATAAGACTTAGGACAAAATTTTAAGTTTCTTTATCTTTACTACCTTTGGGTATAGCATATAAAAATTAAATCTTGATTCACTTCCTATATTTGAAATCATTGCATAAATTTCATCACTCTTCAAGAATCCAACATGTCTAGAATCAATTGGAGTTAACCTTAGATTTATCTTACAATTATTCAGATAATTTTTAAATCAATCTTCCTTTTTAAAAGAATTAATTCTAACTTGACGAACTAAAAGAACTCAAGCCAACATCCTTATGAGTAGAATCAACTTGATTATTTCTTATAGAGCTCCCTTCATCACAACCCTTAATATTAATCAATAAATCCATACAAAATTTTGTCCCTTGTATAAGTCATTCAAAATTTAACATTAGCAAGATGTCTTAATTTAATTTAAAAATTCGAACTTTGACTTGAATAATTAATACACTTCACCATCTTTAACAATCACAAGAAAAATTAAAAAAAATCTAATCCAAAAATAGTAATATAAATTATTATAATATGTATATCATACTCTAACAAAATAATTTTTTTTTTTAATTTAACAATAATATCAAAATACTTTTGACCACTTAGAAAGGTAAGCTTTTGACTTGAAATTCAATACAACTTGAAAGATCAAGGAATCATATTCAGAATATGATATTTTGAGTAACTAAAGATTTTACCAAAATGTGTATCTCATATTCTCATAATAAAATTCAAGTATATTTTATATATATATATAGATATAATTTTTTTATCTAAGATTGAGTTTCATATATGATCCTCTTATAGGTTCAATGCTCAAAAATATTTCTCTCTCATATGATGAAATTTCTTCTTAGACCATACCCTAATTAATTTTTTTTTGATAAGTCTAAAAATTTATAATGCTCAAATAATTAACATCAAAATCAGAAAAGTTATCATAATTTCCTTCCATATAAGTTTAGCATTCCAAAATCATCGAGTATACTCAACATAACATATCAATACCTTCCACTTCCTTCTAAGGTCAACTCTTCTTATATTCAGGCCACACTACTAATTGAAATCCAAAATATAACTCGTCAATTCTATTATAGATATCATATGCCACTTATATATAAATTTCATCTTAATATCTATTGATTCGAAATCTAAATATTGAATCTTCTCTTTTATATCTATCATGTTCCTCATGATCATAACCTAAGTTTAAATATCACTAAAATCATAATTTCAAATAATTATAATCTTAAGCTTAAATACCACTTAAATCATATTTTCTAATGATCATAATCTAAATTGTAATATCATTCTATTACATCCTTAATGATTATAACCTCAGACTCTAATATTATCTATCATACTCTATTAATTATAATCTCAAAGTTTTGATATCACTTATATGACAATCCCTAGTGACCTTAAACTTGGACTCTAGTACTGTTCTGTCATATACTAATCACTTGTATCATTGTCTCCAAATAAACGTAACCTAACCTCTAAGCTCTAATACCATTCTGTCACATCCTACTGATCTTACATAAAGTTTTAATATCTCTTCATAATCTCTAGTGATCTTAAACCTAAGCTTTGATATTATTCTATCACATCCTAATCATTTATATCGTAATCTCCAATGATCATAACCTAAGCTCTGATATCACTCTGTAATATTCTAATCACTTATATCATAATCTCTAATGATCATAACCTATGCTCTGATACCATTCTATCACGCCCCGAACCCAACATCCGGTCGGATACGTGATGGCCGCACACTCCTTAGAGCAAGCCCTAAAGAATATGCAAGGCCAAATTAAATCATTTCAATCTTAACATCTATAACAATTAATTTCAGCAATAATTCATAAAATCTTGTATAATTATAAATTAAATTTCTTCAATTCTCTGATCAGATACTATGACACTCTTATTTATCCTTCTGCTCACCCGTAAATCCAGACCATAGCCAATCATAAGCATCCTGTAACTCTGAGAAGAAAAGAAAGATAAAGGGGTGTGAGCTTTACAGCTCAGTAAGAATTCTCATATCACACTGATATAGTAATATAGTCTGAAAATAAGGATAAGCAGTAAAATATAAAATCTCATGTTCAATGTCCAGAATAATGCAAACATTCATAAATTTTCTGTCTTGTCAAAATAGATGCATCATCATATATTAACAGGTGAAATACTTTTGTTCAACAATTATTTCATGTCTTATCTTTCACTTCTCCTTTCATAATCACATGATTTTTAACATTTTCTTTCTGGCTCTGGACTATCTGAGTCTATACCTCAATCATCATCCGGATCGAATCCACTTAAAAAGTCTTTCAAGACTGTCCCAGGTGAGCTCCTGACCGGCTGTCCCACGTACGAAAGCCCGTGAGAGGCTGTCCCAGGCATAAGCTCTTGGCAGACTATCCCAGGCATGATCTCCTGGCCGGCTGATCCACCTGTAAGCCAGTGGAGGCTGTCCCAGGCATAAGCTCCTGACAAGCTATTCCACATGACAAGGCTAGTCCATACCATATATCTTTTTCTTTTCATTTAATCATTATGTGTTGATTTCATCAATCAATTCAGTCTTGCATTATGATCAATTCAGATATGTCATATCCATATATTCATGCCATCAATCTCTGATACATATATATATTGACATAACATACTCATGTTCAAAATCAAATAACAGTATCTCAGGTATAATAAATTCATCGATCTCAAATCCGATGATGCAAAAACCAACGATGCAAGACCAACAGTAAAATAGCATATATATAATAATGATCATGTAAAGAGATTCTTACCTTTATCGGTGACTGATCCAAACATAAAAATCAATGTTCTTCTTTGATTTATAAATTTCTTTAACAAAATATTCCACTCGGTATCATATGCAGACAATCATATCTCTGCGTAACCCTGATCAAATATAAAAATCATATATGGAGAAAATTATCGATAATCGATCCTAATAACACAAATCGAGGATCTCTCTTAGGATTAATCAAAATTAAGACTTGTCTATGTATCAAGATCCTCCACTGATCCATAAGACTTCTAGAGAGAGAAAATCTATGAAGAGAGAAAAAATTTTAGAGAGAGAAACTAGTAGAGAGAGAAACTGATAGAGGGAGAAAATAGAGAAAGAAACTCACTAGGATAATCTGGATTAAACCTTTCTCGATGTCCTCTTGTCCAATGGACTGTTCCCTTATATATATATATTAAATCAATATTGTAAAATAAATCAAATTGATTTTCTAAAATCTTTTATTGAAGTTTATCGAAATTCTCACTCTTATCCCTAATATATATATATTTTTTCCTTCCCAAACTTTCCTAAACCATCTAAAAAATAAATTGATTAATTAATTATTTAATTTATTTATTATTTAATTTACTAATTGTTTGATTTTTTTTTCAATTATTTGAGAAGAGAGAAGAAACCACTTCTTCTCTTCTCCTCGTCCAAAACAGGGGACCCGATCCCCCTCATACCCTCTCCCCCCGCACGCAACCAAGGTAGGCTGACTCCCGCCTCCCCTGGCAGCTCCCGCAGTGGTGAACACACTACCCTGGCGACAGCCCCAACGGTAGCTATTGCCGATGGCATGCAGGGGAAACAAAAACAGAACAGGGATGACCCTGTTCTTCTTAAATTCGGCGGCTTGCCGTCACTCTCCGGTGAAGAAAAGACAACCAAAATGAAGAAAGAGGAGGGAAAGAGCTTACCTTGCTCCGGCAGCCGAGAAGAACTCCGGCGATCCTTTCTTCCTGTTCAAAGAACTCGCAGAAAAATCTTGGAAAAATCCCTCTAAACTCTTAATAATCTCTCAAAATCCCATGATAAAGACCTAAAGGGAGGGAAAGGGGGTTTTATAGAGGAGTTTTCTTAACCCGTGCCGGACTCTATCACTCCGATTTTATCGGAGTCGGAAGGGAAGAAGACTCTGATTAGGAGTCTTCCTCCTTCCTTTCGTAGGTCCTTTAGGCTCACCAAAATTTTTGCCAAGCCCAAAAGCCCTATGGGCTGGGCCATTACAATGACCAAACCTATAGATGTTACATCGTGAGCCAGAAATCCTTGTCTCACATTTGTTTTCCCTCAAGGTTTGGTTTCTTCTCATGGACAAGATATTCTGTTTTGATGGAAGAGAGATGGCTTCTTTAATAGGATGATTCAACTTAGGGGCACATGTTTATTGTTGGCAGCCATTGGAAGAATGATTAGTGAGAGGGACATGTACCAGACTTTTCATAGCAAGACCGTAGAGCAAGTCTGAATTGAATTTCGGAGAAGATTATACTCATCTAATAGGCTGAAATTTTGATGCAGTAGATTAAATTTTAATAGATATCTATTTCTACTTAACTAACAAAATGAAGCTTCTGGGGGCATGTTTGGTTCGAGAAGTTGGAAGCTGGAATGAGAATAGGAATGACTCTTGTTCCAGCCATTTGGTTAGGAGAAGTCTCATTTTCATTTCGATTCCAGAGAAAAAATGCAATTTACCCCAACCTCTCAAAATTCAATCCCTACTCTCCCCGTAGGACTTAAATTTTATTTTGATTCCGACTTTAATTCCATTCACGAACCAAATACATCGGAGGATGTGGCCATCGAATTTCTATTTCAATCCATTCTGATTTTAATTTCAATCGAAAACCAAACACGCCCCGTTGATTCTTGCAGGAATCAAATCATGTGTCACCACATCTTTTCCTCCATCATAATTTTTGACTACTCTCCCATCAAATTCTTAATTTGAGGGATACATCACCTCCCAAATTTTGAAGTTTGCTTATTTAATATGTGAATTGTTAATAAGGTAAAATTTAATCAGATTGGGAGGTCATAAACACCCATATTCCTTTCAAAAGAGAGCCGCAACCACAATGTTGCAGGGTGGGTATTATGTTCCCTGGAGATGCTCCTTTCTACCTAATAAGATAAAAGCCCAGAAGTACTTTTAGGAAAGGTAACGGGTATCAATTGCACCTTTACGTTCTTTAGCTCATATCTAGAATAATGACCGTCCAGAATAATGACTGCTTTTGTACTATAACAGCCTCAATGATGGTTTTAGACTCTAGTGATCTTTTTGAAAGTGCAGTACACGTACTCCAGGTGCTGGTTGCTCTAATAGGCGGACTTTATTAACTTTGAAGAAACAGTGGAGCTTTGAATTTTCTCAAAAACAATAAGCAACGTTTGATGATTATGCCAGCTCTTCATGTCCATGCCTGGAAAAGAAGATTTCAGGTTTTGGGCTCAAAACTAGTCACAGAAACACAGATGGAGAGAGAGAGAGAGGAGAAGAAAAGGTTGGTTGGCTCTTAGATCTCCTAAAGCTAGCAAGGAATTTGCAAGAAATATGCATTTGAATTCAGTGCATGCAGACCTGTATGATGTTGAACTAGTGCTGCGTCTGATGCTTGAGGCAATGACACTGAAGTTTGGCCCAAATTATAATCCTTTTTGTTTTTAAAAGTAAGAAAACTCTAATCCTTGTGTGGTCTACCATTGCCCAAGACACGTAGTTTTATTGCTATCCGGGTCTTATGTAGGATATAAGTTGTGCAAGTTTGAATTTATGCACCACATAAACTGGAGGATTCAGTGCTCATAACCCTCTGTTCAAATTCTGGAAGATCTAAGTTAGATTCATCAGTGGGCGACCTCAAAATTTTGGACCCACGCAATCTATCATACTTGCAGGCCTGCTTGGATTTTGGAAGGTACACTATCTGTGAGAGTAGAGATTGTAGGGAAGCCTACAAATCTCATATTTCCATTACTTTGAGATGGCGGAAATGGAACTTCTTATCCCAGATATTCAGGAGTACAGGGGACTCATCTAGGGGCTGACAAATTGATGGCAGGAGTTGCTCTTTACTTTGAATCAATTCAACCTGGACGCAACTTAGGCTGAGTTCTAAGTTCTAACCATGGCAAACAGAAATTTTTGAATCTGCCCTTGTAATTCAAAATTTTGCCAAACACAAACAATGTAAGACTTGCCATGAATCCCACTTGGGATGTGCATTAAAGACCATGTACAAGTATCACAACTTAGAATTGATTTAGGATTCAATCCATAAATCACTATACAGCACCCTTCACTATTGCACAATACAGCCGGGTCCTTGAAAAGAATTCTGCAATTAAATACCTTGCAGATATATAGTATGAACCAGGTGCGAACCCATTGATAAATCAGTTGCAGCTAAATAGGTAGGATTGTTCTGGAGATTCAATTCAATAAACTCATCTCTTTCTTCCTTGAATCATCTTCCATTTTATGTTCAAGTCCAGATAACAGATCTAAAATAGAACCCAGTTATCCATATATTGCCAAAAGAAGAGAATGTCCGCATTAGCATTACCATATACATAGTTTTTGATTCTCCTAACAAGACATCTAACATATGCAAAATTTCAGAAATGAAGTAATCCAAGCCAAGGATGAATTGCCAGGAAACACCGGACAGGCATTGAAGTCCAGAACAATGTCAGGTAATTTCCCCATGTTCACCTCATAACTGAGACCTGCTGCTGGGACACACTATAAATTATGCTGCCCCACCTTTCATGAACTCCTCAACATGGGGATGGAAGTTGGTAAAGTTGAGATGATGATCCTGATGTTGGAACAATCCCTCATTGGTGGACACAGTTGTGACCTCAGAGCAAGTAGGTGAGCCTGTTGCACCTGTAATGTCATTGTGTGTGTTGAGAATTTCAGATCTGTGGAGCCTTCCCCCTCCATCTCCACCCAGTTGCAGCAGAGAGGAACCGGTGGCATTCTTGCTATCATTGGAGGTGGTAGTTTGGGACTGCTGCTGAAGCTGCTTTGTGTTTAAGAAGCGCCCACCCGATCCCCTTGCTCTTTTCATTGCATGAAGATGCCGAGACTCATGAAGGTATGGCTGAACAAGATATGCAGCAGCAGATTGTTGGACAAGTGAATTTAGAAAATTGTAGCATATAATAATATACAAGGAAAATAGAAAACCAGCAGCCCTTCATATAACAAAGGACAATGCAACCATACAATGTTTCAAAACAGACTTTTATACCACTGCCACGAGGTATCATGGTACAAGCAAAATTTCAGTGCCTTGAAAGAAACTCATTGAAGTTTATCTCAAATGACATTGCACTTCACTTCTTGGAGCAAAAATGAAAATGAAGTTGAAAATGAAATTATGAAGACCAAAAGAATAGGATCAGCAAATGTATAATAAGCTACCTTTCGACCTTTAATGAGTTTATTCCGAGCCTCTAACTTGGCACGCAGTTGCCTCCGTCAAAGGATTCCATGATATTGTTTGCATTGACATATATGGGCTCATCCTCCACAGGCTGAGGCAGGGGAATTCGAGCAGAAGGTGCCATTCCAGCAATTTGGGGGTGAATCTGCTTTTAAGTATAAACTGATTAGGGATGCTAGGATGACAGAAACCTTGCCCCCATATTTTTTTCAAAAAAAATAATCATAAAGAGGAATCAGCAGAATGAAAACATACAGCCCATATTTCAAGAATTAGGTGCAAGAATAATGAAACAAAACAAATAAAGAGCTTATAAGTACATGTCTGCACACTCAAAGATGAGCAGGTATTTTAAGATATTGTAGCTACGTCCACTGGTCATCACACCAAAAATGCACAGTTGAAGAAGAACCATCGTTTGAATTTCAGATGAACGTACATATACAAGCATGTATGCAACCAAAGTTTGAATTGCAAATGAAGAAATTTATGCACATGCATGAGCACATGGGTATGCAAGGACGTATATTTGATGATAAATGATTAACTTCCTATAAACAGTTAAGAAGGAAGATTGTAATTCCTCTCAAAGAACATATAAGAGAGACCACGGAGTGCCTTGCAAGCAAGAGGTTTTCCTTTGGACATGATATAAGGGAACAAGTTTGAATTGCAAATGAAAGAAACTTATGCACATGCATGCAGACAAGCATAGTATGCATGTTCATATAGTTGACAATAACTAATCAACTTTGTATAAACAGTAAAGAAGGAAGATTGTAATTCTTTCAAAACACATATACGGGAGACCCTGAGTTTCTTGCAAGCGAGAGGTTTTCCTTTGGACATGATTTAAGGGAACGAGTCTTAGATAATGAGCAAAATAAGGCCATCATAAAATTGAATAGCTAGCTATCATTAATTAATTGCCACCTTCATAGAAAAGGCAACAGATTAGATCAAATGATGGTCATTTTGGAAATTTATGCAAAATTTTAAATACTGTAGGACTGCTAATATTTGATATTCATGGACTGGAATAAAATCTCAGGACTAGTTTTTTTTCAGTATGTTCTTTCTTTTATTTCTAACTCTAAATTTAGATTCTACTTGTTATGTTATGTCAAATGAACATATGCCATCAAATATCCTATGAAGATGTAAACAAACTCTTAAAAGTTTCATGCTAGAACAAAGAAATTTTCAAAAGGCTGCTACAACATACAACAAAAAAATCAATGGCTTCGAGCATGCACAATTCAAACCGGATTAAAAGGACAATTGAGCAAAAAGCAAATCACCATGGCAAGCAAACAAAACACTGTCTATTAGTAATTTCATCATGACAGGTAATGTACATAACAAAATTTCAAAAGTAGTTGTCAATCCAGAGCAGTATCACCTTCATAATATACCAAACACTATCTATTAGAATACTTAATAGAGGAAACATGGAATATAAATTCCTTCTTTCTTCTTGCCAGGACTGTGACATGCTTCAAGAATGGTTATGAAATACATATAACCTTTTCTGCTAATGCTGTCTCCCCTACTCAACTTCTGCTCTTATCACATACAAAGATCCAGCAGTGAGAAATAGACATACATGACAAGTAAGAAGATGTGTCTAAGAAAAAGTAAGGCAATAAAGGAAATTTTGTTCAAGAATACTCACCAAAGCATGTGAACCAAAAGCAGCCAAAATCCCTCCATAGTATGGATCTGCATAAGAGTATGGAACACAAGCCTGCAACAGAAATAACAAAATACCAAACAGATAAGTATATGCAGACATATTCAACTGCACAAAAATGTGAAAAGATATATTTGAAAGTCAAAATAATCAATATTAAGTTCCACTAACACTATGTGAACTCACAATAGACTGGCTAAGATCAATTTTTTGAGGAGGAAGGACAGCTGCTGCAGAACCCAGAGTTAAAACTGGCTTCATATGACTTTCAACCTGCTTCCCAGAAATTGCATTATCACCTGCATGAAAGTACAGTAACACCATCAGAGGCTTGTGCATAGGAGAGAGGCGAGATCAAAAAGTCGCAATCAATACAGATTACAGAATATTATTTTCCTGTCAAACTTCAATACCCCCAAAAAGAAGCTTCTGAATCATCTCAACTCAAATCATGACTCAGAATTATACAGAAGAGAGAGAAGTCACCACATTGATCACAACAACTCAATTTTGAAAATTTAAAAACTTTAGATCCTGAATGCAGAATATATCTAATGTATCTGCAAAAGAAAAATGCAAAACACATGCTTCCATATGCAGTGTTACCACCTACAAACAGAAAGAATTACTCACCTAGAAAATGAGTTCCATCTTTTGGTCATTAACACGAATTGTACCCAAAAATCAAAAGCTTGCACACCAAAACTAACATACAACCTTAACCTGATACCTTATACCATCTTTCCCCTTGGCACCAACGAATAAAAGGTGGAAATATACTGGTTCTCAAAAGTAAAGTATACAAACAAAATCACAAGAAAATGAGGAAACATTGATTGGGTAAGCAAAACACCTGAAATGTAGAGAACCTTGAAAAAACAAATATGAGAACCAGTATGCCTTGAAGCTGGAAATGTAGGATTCATCTCTCACCTTGGATGACCAATAAATTAAAGCTGGAAATGTAATGGTTCTCAGAAGTAAAATTTACAAACAAAATCACAAGAAAATGAGGATTCATTTTGGCTGACCGGCTAAGCAAATAAACACCTGAAATGTAGAGAACCTTGAAACTAAAACAAATATAACTAAAACCAGCTGGGGCATAGCCAGAGCAGCTAGTGCTTTCTTCATTTGAAAGGGGTCCTAGATTAAATCTTGTCGAAGTGTTTCAGGATTTTCACCAATTGCATGTCAAATGATGAAGAGGGCTTTCATCCCATGGAAACTGAGTTAAACTGCTCAATTTTCACAAAAGCAGGTGACCTGAACAAGTGGAAAACCAAGTTGGCAAGTGGAAAATCATATAAAATAGTACTTAAAAAAGAAATTTGAACACCAAACCTCTTATACAGTCACAGGGCTCTCAACCACATAGACACAACTTAAAGCTTTTTTCTTTTTCTTTGATAAGGAAAGCTATTTTTTTATGATGGTTTATTGTACTTATAAAAACATATCAATATCACTAAATGCTGTTGATTCAACTAGGTTGTGATTTAATAATCAATTCTTTCTGTCGAAAGGAAAATAATAAATCCCTTTTCACCTTTGGTAGAAAAAAAAAAAATATATATAATATATATATATATATATATATATATATATATATATAGAAAATGAATACACACACACACTTCACGTTATCCTTTCGGATATTTTCAGAATTTCACTATGGAGTGCAGGGTTTGATGTCCATGTGGTTTAGGGTTGACCAAGGAAACCTTGTATTTAACCTTCAAACCTTGAAGGCTAAATACTTACATGGATAAGCTGTGCAGACTAAAGCATGAATGGATACATGCTGAATCCTCCCATTCTCCATCCTTGCTAAAGATAAAAGGTATATTGCAACAAGTATCCAATGCAAAACTTGAAGTTCAACGTTAATGGTGATCAAGGAAGTCCATTATCAGGATCATTCCACCATCCAGAATCCACAAGGGTCCAGCCTAATTCACAAAAGATGCATCTTACCAAGGCTCAACAACCAGTTTGCACTATCTTAAATGCATACAAAGCTACATCAAGCCCCTTAGTGCAAGAAATCTTTTAACAAGGAAAAGAAAATGATGGCATATGAAAGCCCTATCACATATGAAGAGACACTTTATCAATATTTAAGTACTTATTACTATCTAGATACCAAACTTATTCATGTATCGGACATCAGAAATATAAACATGTCATTCATGAATAAATATGATGCATGAGAGACTTACTCATACTTTAAACTATTTCAATTTTAAAATCAAGCTGAAAAATAAATATTTAAAGAAGATAAATATGGAGAAGATATTGGTTCCGTTTAGTATAAGCATCAATTATTTCTTGGACGTTGCTGAATAAAAGACCCATGTGACTAGTGATATCACCAAAATTGACCTCACATTAGAATTCAGAATTGTAGTCTCTTGACACAGCAGTGTGCAGCTGTTTCTAAAACAGACAGAGACTTCTACATAGATCCATCTACAGATGCTCATTGAGGAACCTCAACTTTCACGGCCTTGTACATGTTCATTCTTAAATTGATGTCTCTTAGGCAACTTTATTACTCCTATAAATAATACTCACCTTCTCAGAAATAATTTCATAAATACTTTCCCAAGAACATCCACAGAAAGCTGACAGAAATAAATTTCAATAGCATTAAAATGCCAAAAAATGCATTACAGAAGAAGAATAAAACAATTAATGAAACTAGCTTTGAGTGAATTTGAAATTCAAGCCTCTAGACCTCCATAACACCCTTTCTGTCATACTCTAGGGACAGGAAAGGAATTTTGGAAAAACAAAACTAAAATTATTTGCTAATATTAAAACTACAAGACAAATCTTAACTGGAAGCTTCTGCTGGGATATAATTTCAGTAGCAAATCATACCAGAATGGGCTGAAGCACATCACTCATGAAGGTTTTCCTCCATTCTTGCTGACAGTTCTCGATGGGATTGACCAGTTGATTGAGTTGACGATGAGTCTTGGTCAGGCAACTGATGCACAGGTTGTTTTATCTGATTAGATTGTTGTGATACGGTGCTCATGTTCCCACATAAGTTCTTGGAATAAGAAGACTGCAGCATGTTTGGCCTACTAGAGTTCCACCATGGTGGGCAATAAGTCAGACAACTAGCTGTTGAATGAACTGAACTTTGCTCAGAGTCTTTGTCGCTACGGTTCTGCATCTCAAAAGCCTTTATATTGCCATGTTTTTTTGTCTTTCAGTAAAATGCACAGGTTCCAAACCCCTAGGTATCTCAAATTCCTCTTGTACTTGTTTCATCCCTATCACGATAATGAGTTATTAAAAAATAGTGCAATTGAAGGAAAGACAAGAATATCTGCTAGAAGTATTGTAAGCCATTTTCACTAAAAAGTGTGTTTGCATGAATGAAACTTTTATGTCCAAAAGAATGCACCTGAAGTAAATACATAATTACCTGTAAACCTCATAATTTTAACCAATTAAATAGTATGTAATTCTATGGAAGAACAAAGGGGTAAAGGATAAAGAACATCATACACACAGGTAGAATTGCAGATGTATTTTATCAAATATTGAAATATTTAAGAAGATTTCATTTATACAATGAGATAAGAAGTAGAAACCAGGAAATAAAAGGACATGATACTAAGTGGTAACTGCTAGTATGTTCCAGGATGGTGGAAGCAGATCACCAGAAATAAAGAAAAAGGGAGTGAAACTTTATCTTTTCCTTTCTCAGCAACATTTTAGAGTTTATACAAACATATTTCCTTCTCTATCATTGTCCAAGCCAGTCGATGCACCAAGATATTGCAACAACTCCTATAAGTCCATTCGAAAGAGTCTCAAAAATCTGGAAAACAGACCTAAAAATCTGCAATATGTGAAACAAGAAAGAATCTCCTTATGTACTATCTCCTACAGAAGGTACAAAATCAATCCCCATGCAAGATATTCTGCTGGAAGTCTGGACCCACAAAAAAAAAAGAATCTTCGAATTGACAATTTCCCTCTCCTTTAGAGGTCAAAACAGAATTCAGTATCCACAAAGGACATTTAGAAATATTTCATCACAAGTCTCCCTTAGCTTCAGGCTTCCAAACTTTATTATCTTTCAAATCATAAGGAAATCATGACCTTGAAAGTCAGTAAAGATAGAAGAAAGTCCCTCATATACCCTTTAATTTTTCCTTATATAAGAACTTGCTAGACCATCCAATTCCCTATTACATTTTAGCAGTCATGAACTTAAGATTTTTACATCTTCCTCCAAATTACTCTATTCCTCTACCCACAAAAGGCATTGAAAATCCCTCCAAAACCTTATATCCCTATTACAAGAAAAGATTTTGAAAAAAATGTCTTTTCTAAGGCTTGAAAATTTATGCGTTAAGCATGCCACCCTGTCCCACCTCATAACTCATATGTCATTCACTTCATATTTTAACATTAATCAGCCTAGTTTATGAGTGCTTTTTCCCCTTTTGTCCAAAGTCCATGTGAAATGACAGGTCTATCCATATAGAAATGTTACACATCTTAAAGCACTGCAACTAAATAGTATCCTTGTCAAATGATATTTGCTAGCTTAGTTATTACTCCTAAATCAGGGCAACTGCACAGAATACTTATGATAATCATTCCATGCGTCTTATTCTTGCCACCACAAGCACATAACTGATCTCAAATTTTCAAACAAAAAATTTTCTGCAAGTTACTGTAAAAGTACCCAGGAGTAACCAGGAGCTCAGAGACCCTTTTTTATCTACAGTGCAAGTTTTGTGGACTATGGTCAGAAGTCCCTCCCCCTTCTCTTATTACAGTGCCATGTTTCAGCCACAAAATATTATAAATTCATGTCGTACCATACTTGAGTATGTGCGTATGCTCATATCCCACGATTGAAGCCTTATGTATCATACGCAATTTAAACAGATTACTTTATTTCTTGAAAGATACTATCCAGTTGAAGCAAGCACTCCTAGTTCCCATAGCCACCAAGGATAACCAGATGGCCTTTTAAATATGAAGATGTACCATATCTGCTTGTTGCACTTTCAGGTCATGTAGCACAAACTGCCAACACTCTTCCTTCATCATAGAACAATTAATACCAAAAATAACGAAAAAGAGACTACAATAAGAAGCTTCATTTAAAATTAATAAAAAATAATAAAAGATCAAAACATCAGCACAAAAAAATAATAATAAATAAAGTTTCTTTTATGCTACATACTATAGGAAAAAAAAAATCCCAAGTCATTAGGAAGCACCAATATGAAAGCAAGGGCTTAGTGATTTACTTTTTTTTCCAGCTTTGCAACACTTCTTCAATGTTGTAATACAATATTTCCTCAATTGTAAGGGACACAAGATCTCCTTCATTCCTCATCAGGGTAAGCTCAATGGTCTATCCTCTAAAATTTCTCTGTTTGACTTCATAATATGTTTATTAGAGCTGCTTGGTCTCCTACTCTCCTCTAAATATAAAATTGTTTGTTTCCCACATGTAAAGTAATGCATCTATTGCAGGCACACATCAAATTTACATTCAGGAAGCTAGCATATCACAGGATTATGCCTCAACTACATCTTTTCAAACTTCAGGTCATAAAAATTTTCCACCGACTCTCTCATGATCCTCTTTGCCACCAATCCTCATATGGGAAAATATTACCTCGGACATGAACTTCCATTATGTCAAAGCATGAAGGAATCAAATAAATTACTAATAAAACAATATTCAGAATGCTCACCTGGCTTTACATACATATTCCATATTTGCTTCTCCGGCCAAAATTCTAATAGAGAAGACTAATAGTCATCTTTTGCATCAATTTAATTTCCCTTTAACAAGCTTCTCAATTTATTTCCATAGTTTTTCAGCAAATCAAAAATCGCTTTGTTCAACATCCTACAGGAAAAAAAAAAAAAGAAGGCCCACCATTAGATATAAGTGGTTCCTCCAATGTAGCTAGGTCACCTTGCAAAGACTTGAGGTAATCAGTAACCACCAAGATATGTTATTGAAGCAACACAACTACATGAAATAGATGAGCAGGCAATGAATCTAAATCCAGTGCCTTGAAGAGGAACAAACCACTGCTATATACATGCCAGGCTTTGTGTCAGTGACTGGATATTTCGAGGAAAAAAAAGCCTTATGAAACAATTACGTTCTCAGATTCTTACATAATATCCACCTAGATATCTGATGACCCATCCCATGGACACTATTGTCTTCAAGAATTATAGATTTACCCAAATTCTGCCTTGTCTACTTCACTCCATCGGTTCTATGGCTGACACAGCGCCCATGGCCCTCAAAAATTAGAAACATTTATTTGTGGGAAGTCAGCAAATCATCACTTTTAAGATCAGCACTACATTCATTTCTCCATTTATTGAATACTTAATCTACATGATCAGCTAACAATTACAGAATTACATCACTCTTTCTCTGTTTCAAGGAGCACATAAAGCATCCCGATTTGAACTTGAACAGTCATTCAACATAAAGAAGGGGAAGGTATTAGAATTTCTGTAAGACAGACAAAAATTTTGAATGAAACTGAAAATCTTTCTTCGCCGTTGGCAGCAGAAGCATGAGGCACTTAAGCAAATTTCGATCAGAATAAGAAAGGTCTACCTAAAAACTTCTAGTCCAAACCACCAAATCCTACAGGTAAGACACATTTCTCAAAACTGAAATCCAGCAAGCAACCCCTTCATTTCTCCTGCCCATTCTCCACAAAACACAAGAAGTTGAATCAAAACCACATCCAGAATTTAAAAAAAAAAAAATCCCCACATCCAGTACGAACAATCGCACCCAATCATGTACTCTATGGATGCAAAAATTGAACACTTAATTCTCTAAAACTCTCTAAAATAAACTACTGCTCATAGAAGAAATCCAGCTAAAGCACCCAAAATGAACAAAATTTTATCTTTACATACCAAAACTATGACCCGGATCACAAAATCCCACCATCACCAACACCAAATCCAAACAAAAATACTGACAGAAAACGAACATACCCATCATCTGAATCAAACCGATCAAAGAGTCAGAAACTGAAGAAATACTATAAAAAAAAAAAAAAAAACAGCTCACATTAGCAAGAAAATAGGACCAGAAGAGGAGGGGGAGAGAGAGGGGGGGTGGGGGAGGAGAAGTATTACGGGTGGATTAGATAGAACCTTTCGGGGTGGGGGAGGCATGTCTCCTAGCTTAAAATCCTTGGCCTAGGCATCCATCCTCCCTGTCTCTCTTCTCTGCCGTCACCCATCCGACCCTTTTCATCTTCTGTAGTCTTGGCACCACTCTCATCTTCTTCTCCCATTAAAAAAAAAAAAAAATTTAGATATGCATATAAATAAAATAAAATGGATTAAAGTAATTCATCCAACCTAATGGACTACGCCGCCCTCCAACTTTCTCTCTCTTTCTTTATTTATTTATTTATTTATTTATTTATTTATTTATTTATTTATTTATTATTATTATTATTATTATTATTATTATTATTATTATTATTATTATTATTATTATTATTATTATTATTATTATACATAAAATTTTGCAGTACAGACAGCCAATCCTTATTCTATCTCCAAATTCAATCATCAAGTGCTCTGTAACAAATACCGCCGTCTAATCTATAACAATATTTGTTTTTCGATAAACATGCTAAATTCTGACCGTATTTACTTGACGAAGAGAGATTAAGACATTTTGAATATTTTTTTTATTTATTTTATAAATAAATAAATAAATATAATTTATATTTTTTTAATTTAAATAAATGATCATATTAATCTAATACAGAAATATTTTAAAAATTAAGATACATAAAATTTTGCAAAGTCAATCAATAATTAGGAGTCTGACCTCTTTACATCCGCCCATTCTTTCCTCCTCACCGCTTTGTAATGTTTTTTAACTAATATTCAGTTATTGATGTTACATTGATTTATCTTCATCCCTGTTGTCGAAAGCGATGACTGCCACAAAAATTTCTAGAGGTTACAAGGTTGGGGTTGGGCATGATGCAATTGGGCTGTACAATGATATATCTCTACTATGATACAAAATTACAAACTCAAAAAGAGATAGAAAGCCCATCTTATCTACGCTTTGTCTTATCATGGATCTTTTGTTTATGTCAGTAGTCACTTAGAGCTCAAATGATCGATGATTCATTTCTCTATAGGACAGAAATAAGAGACATTCACCAAGTGAATGTGGAAGCATCTTTATCATGCTATGGGAGCACCAAAAGAGCTCATTGATCAAATGTTATAGCACCTATCCATGCTTCTCTTATATGTGTTACATGCAGTGAAAACTTGTGAAAAGATGAGTCTTACCACCGTTTAAGTGCGGTTCATGTTGTATAATGCATAATTTTGCCATGCAAACCATATTTTCGAAGCATAAAGAATTTTATCTTGTATCCCCACTTAGGCGGTTTCTTAACGACTCAACCAAGAGGAGTATTGCTATATGGTTTATCGAGCCACGATGATAGTAAGATATCACTTTTTGGTAGGGGTGGCAACCGGGTTGAGATGGATCCTACACGGATTGAGGTGGGATACAAAATAGATTAAAATTTTTTAATTAACTTAAAACTAATATTTTTATATAAGTCAAAAGTTCAAATATGAACTTGATCATTTTTTAAATAGATAATTAGTTTTGATTTATAATGGATTAAATCAAGTTAAATGGGTTGAGCAGCTTAAACATTGGCATCCCTACTTTTTGGGATATTCGGTAAGTCTAGCTTGTTATATGTTGCGGCCAATCGCCTCGTCGTCCGATCGTCGGGGAGCGTGCACCTGCAAAAGAAAGTCCACACTGATCGGAGGTGGCTCCGGCGGGGACCCTCCGACGGTCAAGTCAGAGAGGTGACTGGGCAACAGTGAAATGCAGACAGAGAGCTCTGAGAAAGAGAGAGTGAGGGGGAGGAGCGAGCCTGCGTATGTGGGGGGACGGGCGGATCGACCTCTTGCACTGTTGCCTTCCCCGGTATATATAGTGGAGCTAGGTATGGCGCCGTCATTAATGGCGCGGACAAGTGAGGAACTGTCAACTCACTGTAGACTGTCAGAGTCGCCGTGAAAACGTCATGTCGCCGTGTGGCCGTCCAATCACCAGGGTTGACCCGGCTCTCGGCGGGACCATGTCCCTAGGTAACCGCGCCGCATGCGGCTGTCAGGACTGACAAGCTCTGGCGGCTGTACGGCGATCGGAGGAGTCGACCGACCCTAGGTCGGCGGCCAGCTGAGTGGCGTCGGGGCCCTCCGTTGGTCGGCGAGTGAGTCGGCCATCAGACTTCCTGGTCGGTCGGCCAGTCGGTCGGGGTCGGCCAGTCGGCCGGTCGACCGTCGGAGTCGGCCAGTCGGAGTCGTCCGTCGGGGTCGGCCAGTCGGAGTCGTCCGTCGGGGTCGGCCGTCGGTCGGTCGGCCATCAGACTTCCTGGCCGGAGTCGGCCAGTCGGTCGGTCGGAGTCGTCCGTCGGGGTCGGCCCCTTCGACCGTAAGTCGGTCGGTGGGTATTCCCCAACAGTTGCCCCCCTCCACTCCTGAGCCCGATGTCGTGTTGGCTCGCGTGAACACGTGGGCGACAGCTTCGGACGAAAGGAGTGGTGTTCCATCTTTTCCTGCCCCGACTCTGGCGATCACATCAACGAACGATCCAATATCAGTCGTCCCGACTGTAGGTCGAGCATGCACGTCGGATCGGAGGTCGGCCAACCTCCGAACGTTGCTCGTCGACACGATCATTCCACAGAATCTGATAGTCGAGTAGCATCCGACGTATTCGGATAGGATAACGATGGCAAATCGAATATCCATTGTCCAGCCCTTGGCCGGACGTATGCGTCGGGATGTATGATAAACGGTGGCAAGCCGAATATCCTTCGATCGGTCGTGACCAGATCGGTATGTCGCGAATACGACTGCGGTCGTCTTGGCGTTTTGCCTTTCTTAGTCGAAGCTAAGTCGGCAAGTTAGCCAGCCGCATTAGTCGAAGCCCTTTGCCTTCAGAGGCCGAGGCCGTCGGTTCGACGATCGATGATCGAGTCATGTTGGTCGGGACCTTTTGCCTTCAGAGGCTGAGGCCGTCGGTTTCGGCGATCGATGATCGAGCCATTGATTCGGCGATCGACGATCGGCCATGTTGGTCGGAGCCTTTTGCCTTCAGAGGTCGAGGCCGTCGGTTTCGGCGATCGATGATCGAGCCGTTGATTCGGCGATCGACGATCGGCCATGTTGGTCGGAGCCTTTTGCCTTCAGAGGCCGAGGCCGTCGATTTCGACGATCGATGATCGAGCCGTTGATTCGGCGATCGACGATCGGCCATGTTGGTCGGAGCCTTTTGCCTTCAGAGGCCGAGGCCGTCGATTTCGGCGATCGATGATCGAGCCGTTGATTCGGCGATCGACGATCGGCCATGTTGGTCGGAGCCTTTTGCCTTCAGAGGCCGAGGCCGTCGGTTTCGGCGATCGATGATCGAGCCGTTGATTCGGCGATTGACGATCGGCCATGTTGGTCGGAGCCTTTTGCCTTCAGAGGCCGAGGCCATCGGTTTCGGCGATCGATGATCGAGCCGTTGATTCGGCGATCGACGATCGGCCATGTTGGTCGGAGCCTTTTGCCTTCAGAGGCCGAGGCCGTCGATTTCGGTGATCGATGATCGAGCCGTTGATTCGGCGATCGACGATCGGCCATGTTGGTCGGAGCCTTTTGCCTTCAGAGGCCGAGGCCGTCGGTTTCGGCGATCGATGATCGAGCCGTTGATTCGGCGATCGACGATCGGCCATGTTGGTCGGAGCCTTTTGCCTTCAGAGGCCGAGGCCGTCGATTTCGACGATCGATGATCGAGCCGTTGATTCGGCGATTGACGATCGGCCATGTTGGTCGGAGCCTTTTGCCTTCAGAGGCCGAGGCCATCGGTTTCGGCGATCGATGATCGAGCCGTTGATTCGGCGATCGACGATCGGCCATGTTGGTCGGAGCCTTTTGCCTTCAGAGGCCGAGGCCGTCGGTTTCGACGATCGATGATCGAGCCGTTGATTCGGCGATCGACGATCGGCCATGTTGGTCGGAGCCTTTTGCCTTCAGAGGTCGAGGCCGTCGATTTTGGCGATCTATGATCGAGCCGTTGATTCGGCGATCGACGATCGGCCTTGTTGGTCGGAGCCTTTTGCCTTCAGAAGCCGAGGCCGTCGGTTTCGGCGATCGATGATCGAGCCGTTGATTCGGCGATCGACGATCGACCATGTTGGTCGGAGCCTTTTGCCTTCAGAGGTCGAGGCCGTCGATTTCGGCGATCGATGATCGAGCCGTTGATTCGGCGATCGATGATCGGCCATGTTGGTCGGAGCCTTTTGCCTTCAGAGGCCGAGGCCATCGGTTTCGGCGATCGATGATCGAGCCGTTGATTCGGCGATCGACGATCGGCCATGTTGGTCGGAGCCTTTTGCCTTCAGAGGCCGAGGCCGTCGTAGATTCTCCGCTCCTTCGATCTCTATCAGGATCTGCGCACGAGGAGCGGGGAGAGGGGTGTAGGAGTCATACCTGCGATGCGTCAGTCTCGGACTCCTTCGTCAGGGTGACTTTTGGATTCGTCGGGGTGGCGAGACCCGACTATCTGTCGGGAGCCTGCTTGGTTCGGTGGGTTCCCGACCTTTCCTCCACTTCTCCTTCGGGCCTCTGGGTTCGGCCAAACGTCGGTCGGATGCCCCTTCATCCGCGCGCATATACTTATATGCGCGCTCCAGCAGTTCGGCGTATGTTCGGGGGAGGGTTTTGTCCAGGGAGTAGGTGAATCGGGATGCCCTCAGCCCCCGCTTCATGGCTGAGATTGCCATGTCTTCGTTGAGGTCCCGGACCTCGAGCGTGGCCGCATTGAATCGCGCCACGAAGTGTCGGAGCGTCTCGTTTTCCCCCTGCTTGAGGGAGAAAAGGCTGTCCGACGTTCGCGGCGGCTTTCGGCTGGTGCTAAAATGGGCCACGAACGAGTGCTCGAGCTGTCCGAAGGAGTGGATACTTCCCGATCGGAGGCCGGAGTACCAGGCCCTGGCAGCCTTGCGGAGTGTGGCGGGGAAGCCGATGCAAAGGAGAGCGTCGGTTGCCCCTTGAATCGTCATGAGAGCTTTATAGCTCTCGAGGTGGTCGATTGGGTCGGTGGAGCCGTCGTAAGACTCCGCGTGCGGCATCTTGAACCGACTGGGGATCGGTTCGTCGAGGATGAGTCGGGAGAGAGGTTGGGCGGTCTGGAAATCGACGTCGTTTGAAGACTTCTGGCCGTCCATCTGCAACTGAGCGAGTCGGCGGTCGATTTCCTCGAACCGGCGCTCGTAGTCGTCCGCTCGTCGATGCTGGGAGACCCCAGGAGTGGAGTCTCCGGAAGATTCTGAGAGAGAGGCCGACGGCGTGCGCGGCCGCTTCTCCTTCCTTGCCCGTTCCAACGGGGAAGGGGAGGGCCGCTGGGACCGTCGGTCGTCGCACCATGGTCGTCCCTCCTCTTCTCCGTGGGAGCGTGATAAACACTTAATTTAAGTATTTTAAATTAAGAAATTATATTTAATTTATCTTATTAAGAATTTGATGTTTCTTTCTATGTTTTACAGGAAAGGTGATCGCCGATACAAAGAGTCCGATTCATAGATCAAAAAGATTCCAGTTTGAAGAAAATTGGACTTAAAATAAAATTAAAATAAAAAAAAGACGCATCTGGTATTATAGAAAATGAAGATACTATGCAAGGAATCCAAAAAGGATATAGATGTCATTACGAAGGAATTTTTGTTTCTTTTTAGAATATACAAAAAAGTGTTTACGTGAATTCAAATGCTCACAGCAGCGCGTGAACAGTGTGCGTGAACAGTGACGCGGCGTGAACAACGTGCAGTGACGCGGCGTGAACAACGCGCAGTGACGCGGCGTGGACGCGCGGGATGCGGCGTGGACGCGCGGGGACGGGCGCGGATGCGGGACGGGCGCTGATGCGGGCACGGGTGCAGCATCTCGCGGGTGTGGGTGCACTACAGACAAGTTCAAAATAAAGAAAAAAATAATATTTAAAAATGTTTTGAAAGATTTGTATTTTTTTAGTCCCACATCGAAAAATCATGTAAAACTCCTCCCTCCTAACACCTATAAAAAGACTTTTGTACTCTCATTGAAGGGGAGCCCAGAAATTCTTCTAGAGCCTTGCATAGAGGAATAGAAAGGGATTACTTCATGAGCAGCTAGGCTAGCAGTCTCGGGAGTGGAGAAGAAATTTTGTAACGACACAGAGATGGTTTATTGTTCTAAACTTTCCTGTATTTCTTTATATGCAATAAAGATTATGCTTTTTATTTAAATTATCATGAGTTCTTTATTTGCTCCCTATCATATGCTTTTATTTATGCTTTCTTGTTAGATTAATATTAGGAACAACTTTTACTTTCCGGAGACGCGTCGTGATCTACGGATACGGGACGTGCCGAGGAAAGAAGAGTTGGTTACCTAGTACTTTCCGGAGACGCGCCGTGATCTACGGGTACGGAGCGTGCCGAGGAAAGACAGGTATTTTTCCTAAGATTAATCACATCTATTTAGTTAAAAAAGAGATACAACTCTGCTAGTGCAAATTAATTCAAAACTCCCGAGCTCTTTATTTTTTTTATTACCTCAATTTTACGATAATTTATTTTCTAAATCAAAAACAACGCTTCTTTCTTTTAACTTGCAATCTCAACTTAGCCCAAGGTCCCTGAGGATACGATCTCGACTCATCCTACCTACGTAGTAAGTAGAGTTATTTTTGGTGCTATCAACGACTACGCATCAGAGCGCTTTTGGGGGCGCTCGCATGGAGGCGACAGGGATCGGCGCGGTCGTCGGCGGCTGCTCCTGGAAGGCATAGGTCGGGCCGCCTCGTCGCCCGATCGCCGGGGAGCGTGCACCTGCAAAAGGAAGTCCGCACTGACCGGAGGCGGCTCCGGCGGGGACCCTCCGACGGTCAAGTCAGAGAGGTGACTGGGCAACAGTGAAATGCAGACAGAGAGCTCTGAGAAAGAGAGAGGGAGAGAGAGAGGAGCGAGCCTGCGTATGTGGGAGAGACGGGCGGATCGACCTCTTGCACTGTTGCCTTCCCCGGTATATATAGTGGAGCTAGGTATGGCGCCGTCATTAATGGCGCGGACAAGTGAGGAACTGTCAACTCACTGTAGACTGTCAGAGTCACCGTGAAAACGTCATGTCGCCGTGTGGCCGTCCAATCACCAGGGTTGACCCGGCTCTCGGCGGGACCATGTCCCTAGGTAACCGCGCCGCATGCGGCTGTCAGGACTGACAAGCTCTGACGGCTGTACGGCGATCGGAGGAGTCGACCGACCCTAGGTCGGCGGCCAGCTGAGTGGTGTCGGGGCCCTCCGTTGGTCGGCGAGTGAGTCGGCCATCAGACTTCCTGGTCGGTCGGCCAGTCGGTCGGGGTCGGCCAGTCGGCCGGTCGACCGTCGGAGTCGGCCAGTCGGAGTCGTCCGTCGGGGTCGGCCAGTCGGAGTCGTCCGTCGGGGTCGGCCGTCGGGGTCGGCCGTCGGGGTCGGCCGTCGGTCGGTCGGCCAGTCGGTCGGTCGGCCATCAGACTTCCTGGCCGGAGTCGGCCAGTCGGTCGGTCGGAGTCGTCCGTCGGGGTCGGCCCCTTCGACCGTAAGTCGGTCGGTGGGTATTCCCCAACATTATATATTTAAAGTTTTTTCTTTTACCAACACAGGATCAAGGGATAAGTCCCACATCATACAATGAATATTGCCGCAAAGTTCAATAAAGATTATCTCCAATGTTGGGTCAAGTGCTTTTACTATTTCTATTTTTATATTCAACAATATTTCAGATGATCTGTAACATAAAATCTGCCATCTAGCAAAGGGAAACAGTACCAAAAGCATTAAATAAACATGGGAAACGGGTGAATTCCTTAGCTTTCCTTTTCCTTTTTTCCATTAATCTAATCATATCCATGGAAACGTCTGCAATTTAGCTAATCAAAGGCATGCATGACCCAGTAGAATCCTTTTTTAAATTTGCAGTTTTTAATAAAATGTGATGTGCTTTCTTGTTAATAGTTTGGCAGCCAGGACTTGTAATGAAACAAGATCTCTGCAAACTTGGGATTGGCTCTAACACGCTTGTTTGGGCACATGCAAGTAAGAAACAAGTTCAAGCTTCCTTTAAAACTCGGTTGATAAATAAGATAAGTTTGAATGATTGATCACTCTAAAACAATAGTAAAAGCTTAGGCTCAGCTTCATATTAAGCTTATTCAAGCTCAATGCACCAGAAAATAATCCAAGCTAAGCACATGCAGAGAAGCAGGGCTCAAGGTTGAATGCATCTTATGTATGGCATTCAAGACCAAGCAACTTGAAACTTGGTTGACGTTATTTACAGCCTAATAATCGAGATTGAAAAATTGGAGAACAACCACAGTCGATTTGCATGTCTCTTCAAGCTTTACATGGGTCCTAAAGGCTGAGATAAAAATTAGGATCAATTAAACAAGTTAAATGGTTAAACAATGCCATCCCTATATTTAAGCCCATCCTCCGCCCTTCGTTTTGGTTGTGGGGGGGTGGGCGCGACCGAGCAATATTTTATACTAGCTTATTACCTCTCCCATCTTTCTTTCCCTTTTACCTCTCCAATTTTTTTAGGGTCTGGAACAAATTGTAAGTTACAACAAAATAAGGAGAAAATAATTCTCTCATTTTTGTAGTATCTATAGAGCAACAATTATAAATATAATAAATGATGTTTTTTTATTTTTTTCTATTTTTTAAATTTCAAGAAGAGGTGATCTATCTTCTATAAGTTAAATTTAGAGGTTTGTCTTGGCGATTAACTCATTAAGCTATACGTTAGGAACCTTATGATGATAAACATGTGTGATATAAATCTGACATCGAAGGCCTCTTTCTTGACCATAGTTTTTAAGAGCTTTTAAAGTTTAAGGATTTGTTAAAAATTCAACCTTAATTTGGAATGATAAAAGTATAATTTATTTTTTGTGACCATAGGAGAAGCTCAAATCCTATTTTTATTGGGATCCATGGTTATTGAAAGTAGGAGTATGCAAAGAAACTAATCAAACCATGAAACCAACCTGGACAACTAATTTTGGTTCGATTTGGATCTCTTTTTTTCAAATTCAGTTCAATTTTGATTTAAAAAATTTGAAATTAAAAAAATCAGTTAGGTTTTGGATTTATTTTAGAAAAAACTAATTCAAACCGAATCAACCTGTACGTATACATACATACATATACATATATATATATAATATAATATAATATAATAAATAAAGAGAAGGACCACGTGACTTTTTGATAAGTAATATTCTGAGTATTTGACAAGTGACATTCGTGACCTTTTGACAAGTGGCATTTCGAGTGTTTGACAAGTGGCATTCTGACTGTTTAATATTTGAGCTGTAGAATAAAATCTTTGTATCTTTAAGGTCATTGATTTATAATGATAAATATCTGTAAAGTATTATTTATTATAATTTAATAAAAAAATTTATATTAAATTGAGTAATATATTTTTTTATATAAATTAGATTTATTATCATAGATTTATCTTGTTTTTGTGTGTTGACAAAAATTATTTTTCTTTATGCCTGCCATAGATAAATATTACTTATTGAAGCTATATTTTTAAAAAAATAATTATAGGAGATGATGTCATTACATTTCAAACATAACAGAGTAGAATCAAATTTTTTAAATAAAAAATGATAGAGACGTGCTATATATAAGTCTCCTGTCCATTCTTCTTTGTTGCTATTTGAGTTTCTATTATTTAATTTATATTTTTTATTTCTATATTTAGTTTAGTATGATCAAACATTTAAATATTCATCGAATATTGTATAATATTCTAAACTCTCCTCTTAGATGGCAAATCAATATGATTTCATCCAAGATGTTTGTACTTCTAAGATAATTGATTTATAATGGTAAATGCCTGTAAGTATTATTTATTATAATTTAATAAAAAAATTTATATTAACCATTAGAATAAAGATAAATGAGTGGAAGTGAGACAATGATTTATAATGATAAATACCTATAAAGTATTATTTATTATAATTTAATAAAAAATTTATATTAAATTAAATAATATAAATTTTTTTATATAAATTAGATTTATTATCATAGATTTGTCTTATTTTTGTATGTTGATAAAAATTATTTTTTTTATGTCATACTTGACATAGATAAATATTACTTATTGAAGTCATATTTTTGAAAGAATAATTGTAGCAGATGATGTCATTATATTCCAAATATAATAGAGAAAAATCAAAATTTTTAAATAAGAAATGATAGAGATGTGCTATATATAAGCCCCCTACCCATTCTTCTTTGTTTCTATTTGAGTTTCTATTAGTTAATTTATATTCTTTATTTCTATATTTAGCTTACTATGATCAAATATTTAAATATTCATCGAATATTATATGATGTTTTAAATTTTCTTCCTCTTAGATGTTAAATCGATATGATTTCATCCTAGATGTTTGTGCCTCTAAGATAATTGATTTATAATGATAAATATCTGTAAAGTATTATTTATTATAATTTAATAAAAATATTTATATTAATCATTAGAAGAAAGATAAATGAGTGGGAGTGAGACAAATGGCATTCTGAGTGTTTAACATTTAGACTGTAGAATAAAATCTTTGTACCTCTAAGGTAGTTGATTTATAATGATAAATACATGTAAAGTATTATTTATTATAATTTAATAAAAAAATAGATTAAATTGGATAATATAAAATTTTTTATATAAATTAGATTTATTAGCATAGATTTATCTTATTTTTATGTGTTGATAAAAATTATTTTTTCTTTATGCCAGAGATGCCATAGATAAATATTACTTATTATAGTCATATTTTTAAAAGAATAATTGTAGCTGATGATGTCATTACATTTCAAATATAATAGAGTAGAGTTAATTTTTTTAAATAAAAAATGATGTGCTATATATAAGCCCCCTGCCCATTCTTCTTTGTTGCTATTTGAGTTTCTATTATTTAATTTATATTTTTTATTTATTTATTTGATTTAGTGTGATCTAACATTTAAATATTCATCGAATATTATATGATATTCTAAACTCTCCTCCTCTTAGATGGCAAATCGATATGATTTTATCCAAGATGTTTGTGCCCAACAAAAGACTTGAAAGTTAAAAATTAGGGTTGTGCGTCTTTGGAAACAATCCAATTTTTTTAACCCCTCCTTGGGTGATACTCTAGAGATGGTTATTGTTGATGAGAAAGTATGATCTTTGCTTTAAATGTTGTGAATTTCAATTCTACTTGATTAATGTATGTTTGAAATTTAAAATTTATTTATAATAAAATATTTAAGTCTTAGGGTGAGAGGATTCAAGCTACTATAAAGAGCATTCATGTGTACAAGTTTGATGATAAGGTGGAAGAAGGATATGTTATGATCATTTCAAATGTTAGAGTGACGATTAACTTACAAAAATACAAGCCCTGTACCCATGCATATCGTTTGTATTTTTAGCTTACTACAACTGTACGTGCATGTGATGGTCCAACAATTTTAACATATGGTTTTGATTTTATTTTGTTCAAAAGTATTCAAGATTTTTCAAATAACAAAGCTTTTTTAGTTGGTAAATATTAATCTTTCTTTATTTTACTTTAAAATTATTTATTTATTTTGATATATCCTAATTTAATTATTAAATTTCTGTTAGATTTTATTGGCTTAATGACCACTATTAGGCAATTGAAAGAGTTTCAGAAGGATGGGGCGTAGAGTAAGAATGTTGTAGTTGAGCTTGATGATTTCAAGTATATTGAGTTCACTAATATAAAATCTTTTGTTAAACATTTATTCTTTAAGGTTTACCTATTTTATATTTTTTTTGTAGTGGAGAAAAAGTGAAATGCACTCTTTGGAGGAAATTTTCTGAGCAAATTTTGAAATATATTGAAGAATATAAAACTAGATCCTATATTATTATTTTACAGTTTGCAAAGATGAAGCGTCAATATGGTTTGTTCCTTTTTTAGTTTCATAGCATTAATATTTTATATAAGCTGATTAAAAAAATTATGAGTATTATATTTACCTCTGGTGATTGATAGGTGAAATAAAAGTGTCAAACACTAAATATTGTTCAAGGTTGTTGATAAATGCCAACATTCCAGAAGTGGCTGAGTTTAGAGTAAGATATATATCGTTTATTTTAGTTTGATATATTTCTTTCTAATTTAAATAAATTACTATTCTTGTTAATAAGCTCGCAGTTTATTTGTTAGGATTCTAATTAAGGATCAAGCAAGCAGTCATGTCTTGAGTTAGTTATCCGCTCAATCTTCATACTCATTAGAAGATGATTTTCTACGCTAGACAACTAAGAAGAGTATTGATGAATTGAAAGAGACTAAAAAGGTCTAAAAAAAGTCTATGCAAATCTATTTTAATATGATTTTAAGACATGGCTTGAGTTTTTTTTTACTTTGAATTTAATGGATGCTAAATATTTTCATAGGTGGAAAAGTGTATTATTTTGGAAAGCATAAAGAATTTGATGAAAACTTACAGATGGTGGTACAATAGTTGTCCCAATGCAAAGTGCACAATTGGTGTCATTCTAGACTCCGAGAAGTGGTATTATAGAAATTATGTAAAGTATTGGCCTTCAATTATACCAATATATTATTATTTTTAAACCTTAGTTATGTAATTTTTAATATTTTATTGTCTATATTTAAGTGGTTAATTCTCTAAAGAATTCTTTTACTTTCAGGTATAAGTTGGATCATACAGAAATTGCTTCATTCTTTATATTTTTTAAAGAAGTTGACAAACTTATAAGCCTTACTGCGAATGACTTGGTTCGCAGTATTGAAAAAAGAGTAAGACATAATCTAGTTATTTAGTTTTTTATTATATCAATTTTTTTTCTAACATATTTTTTTTTTATTGCCGTAGAATGGCAATCTTCATGACTATCCAGATGAACTAAATGAACTAATGGAGAAGACAGTTCTATTCAAGATTTATATCAAGGATAATAATTTTCAGAATCCTGATGAAACAACCTACCATGTGCAGAAAGTTTGCATAGATAAAGAGATTATTGACTCTTTTATTAAAATTTATAATTTGGATGAGGTATATTTATTGTCATTCAATTTATTAAAAAATTTTTACATGTTAAGATGATTTTGACTGAACTTTAGTCGATAATTTTTTAAATTATATAGGAAACAAATGATGAATCTCCTTGCCTTAGCATGAATGATGAGACTGATGTCGGTAAAAGAGTCTTGAAGGTTGTTTTGTTATCTAATTAATAAATACACTCATATTTGTTCATATCTTGTATTATTAGCATTTTATTTTTATAATTTTTTCAGAATTCATTCTCTCAAAATAATAATTGTGATGTTAAGTATACATCATTGGGTAATTATACTCCTACAAAAAGGCACATGGAACAAAGCCAAGCTGAATTGGAAGCAAATACTAATATCCAGTATTCCACAATAAAGATATTGAAGACTATCAAAAAGAAGAAATAAGTCTAATAATGATGCTGTTTTTTTCAAGTCTTTAAGATGTTTTCTGTCTATATTTTATTTTTAAGGATTAAGTAAACTCTATTTAAGTATTCTATATGATAATTATAATATTTTGTAAAAGTATAAATTGTTGCTACTATGTTTGCTATTGTTGTTTATGATATTTTGATGTGTACCAATATCTGGGCTCATTTAGGTTCTGCTATGTTCTTAGGCTTGCTTTGGACACAAATAGTCTTGATCATGGCCTTGATCAATATCATATCCCAATGCTGTCTGTATTATGTATTGTCAAGGTCAAATTGTTCTGCAGAATATATATTGTTGGAGTCTAATTAAGCATAAAAAAATATTGACAATAATAAATATAAGAGCTAAGTGTTATGCATCTATCTCCTATGTAAAATATATCTTGAAATATAGCCTTACTCAATCAGAATTATGTTGAGCTATGAAGTGTCAGTACTTTAAAATTTAGCCATATCAGTAGGTGGCACATAGTTGGTATCAATACTTCTTAACCAGGAACTTATCTTTTTTTTCTAAAAATAGAAAAATTTAATTTCGGTATGTACTCATTTTCTTTTAGACGATTAGCTTGGGTGCAATAGAATACATAGTAGTAATTCTTATTTAAGAAACAGAAACAAGCTTCTCTTATTGCTTAAAAGAAAGTCCTATTAAGTAAGATAAGTTGCATATCTTTCCTTGATCAAGAAATAATGTTTGAATCATATGCTTACCATATGATATATTACGTTTTTACCAAGTAAAGTCTGCAATTCAAAAAACCACTCAATCTGAAATATACTGAAAATAAACTAAAATTGAAAAAAAAATGTTGAATATCAAAACCATCAAAATTGATGCAAAAATTTATACATACAATTATATATAACCAAAAATATTCTTCCAAGATTTTGCATGATGGAGAAGTTAAGAAAGTAACAAGGAGCTATTCTGCATGATCTAGATAATTTAAAATTTAAAATTATAAATTAAAATACTTAAGTGACTTTTAAGACATAAAGAATGAACAAAAATAATTATAAAAAAATTTGTTATGTTCCTCATATATATATATATATATATATATATATATATATATATATATATATATATATATATATATATATATATATATATATATATATATATGTTTATATATATATATAAAATAAAAAATTTTGAGAGTTAGCATTTAGAAAATAATCTTTTGCGAAGTGACTGAAGGGTGCAATTCATTAAGTACACCAGGATCACACACAAGACAGTCTTTGTCCCTCTCAAATTATGTCACTTTAGTATGGAGGCCTTCTACTCCGTTATACATAGAGAAGAATTGGATCAATTAGCAGAGATTGCCCAAATGCTCTATAATATGTTGAACCCACATTATTGCTCAGCCATAGTTTTATCTTTTTTAATTATTCTATGCATGGATGCATATATATTAATTGTTATCTAATAGCTAGCTGTTAAGCATTAATACATGTGTAAAAGCACATATGAGAAAAATGGCAAGTCTCTTTAGTTTCTTCATCCCAAGTTGCAACTCATTTGAATGACTCTTCAATTTTTAGTTTTTTATTTACAATTCTTCTATAACTAATTTGCTAAACTAAAAAGTTGAAAGCTGGAGAAATCTCTTTTCAAGGATTAAGAGTATGAAATCATCTTTATCAAGTAAGATCTTCTAACTTTTATTGAGTTAGCTAAGTGTATGTTTTGTTTGAATGCTTGGATTATATAGTTTTAAATGAGTGTTTACCCACTTGATTAATAGAATATATGTGATATTTTTTATTCTCTATTAGAAAAAGCTTTCTACCTTAGTTAGCATCTCAATCTTTCAATAATTTCTACCATCTTAAAGCTGATCATGAGAGCGATTTGAAATAGGTGAACTAAATAAAATTTTTGAAATTTATGGATAAGAATTGAGTAGACATTCATTTCATAATCATCCATCTAAAACATCATTTCTAGGCAATAACATCATGCTGCTGCAACCTCTTCCAAAATATTGGCCTAGCATAATAACATTATTGCCTCTAGCATGTGTGAGATAAAAGAAATATAGAAATTTCAACAACTTCAAATAATTTTCAAATGCTAAATTGTTGGATTTCTAGCATTTTACAGATGTGAATGCTCACATCATTCTGATGGCCCCAAACATCTAAATTTCAACTTTAAAGCCACCTCAATATGTTTGGTACTCTGGTTCTTTGTAAAGCTCGATGCTGGACAATGACAGAGACAGCCTCAACATAAAGGCAGAAGGTGGTCTTAAATTTTAAAATTATGAAACACAACTCAAATAATGGTAAAATAGAAAAATTAATTGAATGCCAGATCATAATATATAAGGCAATGTTCTTCAAATTAAGAATTAAAGCATTCTGATCAAATGACAGAAAATTGAAGATGGATCAGACTTTAGTTCATTCATTCTAATCCACTATGCTTGCTCACCTATGAAACATAGGTCACAAGAATCTTATTAAAAAAAATTTTTGATATTTTTTTAGTTGTTATTTTCTATTTTTAGTTATAACTCATAAATAGATGATTTTTGCATGTTATGGATTAACTTATTAGTATTTTCATTGTTACATAAAGAAGGTGAATGTTAAAATAGATGAAATAGCCGGTAAATAAGCAAGACTGAAAAGATGTGCTATAATGAGTGAAAGACGTGATAGAGGGATATCATTAGGGCAAAATATGAATATGAATGAAATACCTTCTCCAAGAAGTTCTGTTCTTACAGATATATCTAATGGTGAGTTTGTATAATTAACTTTCAATATTGAATATTAATTTTTTATTTATTTCTGTACTTGAGAAAAAAATTTATTAATTATTTTTCAGTGTGTCATGCTTCAACTTTCAATGATCAAATTAATAGCTCTGCAAAAAAAGCTACAAAAAAAAGAAGAAAAAGTATAATGCAAAATAGAAGAACAATATACTTACAAATGGTTGATGCATAAATGAGTAAACTATCAGCAAATGTAATACCTTTATCTGAACAGACAAATGGTCAGTGAATCACTTCATGATGTTTATCTTTTTTTTTTGTTCATATATTGTTTACTTAATTTTGATCTTTGTTTGATAATAGGAAGCAATATTGTTCAATCTATGAATGTAGATATGAGAATACCTAATAGAATTCCTATGACTAATGTTTCAAATCATCAAAAAATATCTTCCAAGAAGAGGCAAACTGATGTTCAATCTATGGATATGCATATGAGAACACCTAATAGAACTCCTATGATTAATATTTCAAATCATCAAAGAACATGTTTCAAGAAGAGGCAAACTGGGGCAATGATTGGTTATGAAGGTGATATTAGCATTATTTTTTTTTTTAAGTTTTCATGCTAAATTAATGAAAATATAAAATAACATATGCTCGATTAATTAATAGATATTCCTCCAGTATCTGAACTTTTGGATAATGTACCTAATCAAAGTTCAAATATTGTATCAATTTTAACTGTTAGATCTGATATCAATTTGAATAAAAGATACATGCATAAGATATAAATATAATAAAATTTATTATATTAATCAATTTATATTTATATTATATCTTAGTCATAATCATAACTTTATAATTATTAGTATTTCTGTAAGAGCTGAAAAGCGAACCTCTAAATATAGGAGAATGATAGGATCTGTTATATGGAATGGATCAAATATGGGAGCAGAACTAGATATCCCATCAATAGAAAATGATAATCCAATGAAAATAGAAGAAATAATGGATACTGATTCAGACACTCCATGTAATAATTCATTTAATCTTTATCTTTACCTTATGTGTTTCATATCATTCCTAATTAAAAATATTAAGTCTATATTTATTTTTTATTTTCTCTTTAATCTATAGATTTTGATTTTTTTAATAATGATGATACCAATAATGATTCTAAAGATGATGATGGTAACAATTGCTCACTATAGTCCTAAAATTATATTAAATATCATATTATTAAAGTTATACATGAATATTATTTTTTTATATATTTAAATTATTTTTTTTATCATATTTTTTTCAGAATACCATGATATTGAAGATGTTGAGAATAGTATCCCAAAGTCAATCGTCAGCCTGTTGATGGTTGTGCTCCTTTTATATTAGTACATGAATTATAAATAAATAAAAGTTATTTTGATATTTTTTCATCACAAATGTTTCATCTTCTAATGAACTCCTATGTTGTGGTGAAGTCCTTAGGACTATTTAGACTCGACAAAGGAGGATTTGTCGCTTAGTCCTTAAACATGTTCGCGACCAAATGATACGTTGTTACCAAGAACGACAACGTTTATCGAGCATAGGTCGTTGTGTGCCATATGGATTGGTTGTCCTCATAACCAAAGAGTGTGGAGACACTCCTATGGCATACAAGTGAGATGTAATGGTACATCTGCACTGAACGTGACCAACTCCGGAGCTATTTCTGCTGTCAAGATTTGCTCCGATGGGATATGGGTATAAATATTCCTCCGACCTGAGACCGCCACGGTGACTTGCAAGCAACTCACTGCACTTAGGCACTGGACTACCTGAATTTCTAATTCAATGACGGAAGGCTGCTGGGTGTAGTCAAGTACTTGACTTGTCGGTGCGTGTGTCAAGATGGGATTGACCACTCCAGTTTAGGAGCTGTGTACAGTCGTGTTTCAATTTAGCAAAACCTTGGCCAGGATAGTCCTAGTGAGGAGTCACAGGACTAATTGAGTTGAGCACAATTCGGATGATATCATCAGGGTTGACAGTTTAACCCTGAGTCGTCCTAAACACAAGGGTCAAAAGGGATGAATTATACGATAACCATATTCATGTAGGTTCTGAATGTTGCGATTGCGATTATTCGACCTATCCGGTCATCGGGTACCATTGCTAGATGGTCACTTCGATTAGTACAGGAATTGGTTCCTGTGCTACCGGCTTAGGTTCGAACCTGCGGGGTCACACACATTAGTGGTTCCTTTCTGATCAGATGGTTGATTATGAGTCTTATGTGTCTGGGACTCTATGATTGAGAATTAAGATTCTCTGATCATGAGTTCCACATATTTTGGGTACCGGGGTCAAAATTTTGAATTTTAAATTTTGAATTTGAAATTTGAACTCTTTGATCAGGGTTTCATATCGATGGTCTCTGATGCCTGATTGCCCATCGAATTTGGACTCAATATTTATGAGAGGTTTAATTAGTGATTTGATCGCTAATTAACTCAATTTGATTGAGTAATTATTTTTTGATCAAGTCCAATTGAATTGGATTCAGTTTGGATTGACCCGATTAGGTTAAATGTTGACCTAATCGCTAAGGTGGTTTAGTCCCTGATTTGATCAGGGATTAGGTTTAGTTAATTTCTAATTTGATTAGAATTTTATTGAGCCTAATTAAGCCTAATTAAGTTAGATTTAATTTATTCTAATTATGCTTAACCTATTTAGATTAGGTTGGCTCAATTAGGTTCAAACCACCTTGACTTTTCTCCCTGTGCCACCTCACTTCTTCTGTGCATATTTAAATTCACGAGAAGCAACTTCTCGTGAATTTTCTCCACACAGAAGCCATCCCATGCCCACCCTTGTGCGCCAAATATCTGGATAAAAATAAGTTGGTTGGCCATTCAAATTCAAAAGAAAGTTTGAATTTGAATGAGCAACCAACTAATCCATGCGCCATGGTCTTATCTTGTGCGCTCCATATTTTATACGAGAAAATGTTTCTCGTGTAAACTCTCTACGCACAAATCAACTCACGCCCCTTCTCTTCTCATGCACAAGTGGATAGGGATGAGTTGGTTTTGCATTTGAATTCAAATTTGATTTGAATTCAAATGTGCAACAACTTATCTTTATCCTCTCACGCGGATAAGACACGTTCGACGTTGTTTTAAAAAGAGGAAAAAGGTGGGACGTGCGTAGAAATTTTATGAGAGAAACTTTGGGGCGTGAAGGAAGTTTGTGCGTAAGGTGAAGGTCCAAAACCTTCCGAGAGAAAAAGAAAGAAAAGAAAGAAAATTGAGCGCAGGGTTTCTAGTGTGTACCCTAGGGTTTCTACCTAGGGTTTGGGAAGTGAGATTGGTGTGCCACGAGTGTCGTGAGTCCACCAAATTTTAGGGAGAGATCCATCAGCCTCTCAAGCAACCGTGCAAATGATCCAAAGCATCCGAGGAGTCGGCACACATTAATCGAAGGAGTTCGATCAACATCTGCCATCAAAAGGGTGAAATCACGAACTAGCATTCGTGAGGAGCTGATCAGACGGGAGCTTCGTGTGGACGATCCGCAGAGGCCAGATATTTGTGTGGCTGTGATGTGACGATCAGAGCCCTCCGACGGTGATCAGATTACGGTGATCGACTACCCGCAAAAGGTGATGTGTTCTGAACACAGTACTGTAAAAGGTTTATTGATTCAAATTTGAATTTCAAATTTAAATACATACTGTTGTATCATATTTAGATCTTAAGTGTAGGGTTAATTAGTATTAATTAATGAGATTAATTAATAATTCTGCTGTAAAATAATAATTTTAAAAAAGATTTAAAATTACCATTTTGCCCCTGCACTAAATTTTCGCTACAAATGGTATCAGAGCTTGGTTCTAGAATATGATATACATATGCATACGTAGATTAAGGTGTAATCTATATGTTTAAATTTGAAATTCAAAATTCAAAATTCGAAATTCAAAAAAATTTAAAATTTAAAATTTAAAATTTGTTAGAAGTTTCAAATTTGAAATTCAAAATTTAAAATTTAAAATTTGGTTGAAATCTCAAATTTGAAATTTGAAATTCGAAATTCGAAATTTGAAATTCGAAATTTAAAATTTAAAATTTAAAATTCAAAATTTAAAATTTAAAGATTGAAAATTCGAAATTTGAAATTTGGTTGAAATCTCAAATTTAAAATTTAAAATTTAAAATTTGAAATTTGAAATTCAAAATTTAAATTTTGAAATTGGTATATTTAGATATACTTGATCCAAGTAGCAAGTAATCTAATTGGGTTGGTTGCCATGGCCGTCCGGTCAAATTTCAGGAAGAGATCCATCAGCCTCTCAAGCAATCGTACAAACGATCCGGAGCATCCGAGGAGTCGGCACACATTGATTGAAGGAGTTCGATCAACATCTGCCATCAAAAGGGTGAAATCACGAACTAGCATTCGTGAGGAGCTGATCAGACGGTAGCTTCATGTGGACGATCCGCAGAGGCCAGATATTTGTGTGGCTGTGACGTGACGATCAGAGCCCCCCGACGGTGATCAGATTGCGGTGATCGACTACCCGCAAAAGGTGATGTGTTTTGAACACAGTACTGTAAAAGGTTTACTGATTCAAATTTGAATTTCAAATTTAAATGCATGCTGTTGTATCATATTTAGATCCTAAGTGTAGTGTTAATTAGTATTAATTAATGAGATTAATTAATAATTTCGCTGTAAAATAGTAATTTTGAAAAAGATTTAAAATTATCATTTTGCCCCTGCACTAAATTTTTGCTACAGAAGATCCAACATACATATGTGAAAGATATGGTGCAATGATATGATATGATAAAAGAATATGAAAAGATAAAAACACATCCAAACTTAAATATTCAATATCCTATCTAAATAGAAAAGTTTGATTGTCAAATCTAAAAGAAGCTTCAAAATTACTTTTGAATCTCCTATTTAAAAATGATGAATAGAGTAAACACTTTCAACAGAATGTTAGATCTTACAACATGATGTTTTCATTCATATCTCTTGGTGGAAAAATAGAGACTAGTATAAATAATGGTTCTACTCCACACACTTTGCTATTGCATAAATAAAATTATCATTTGATAAGAAGTTTACTATCAGAGGAAGGAGCTACTCCTAAATTTTTTCAATTATATATCATTGACACTGAAAATAAAATTCAAATAAGATTAATTCTATTAGGTATGACTCTATGATTTATAACTAAATTGATTTATTATTTCAAATAATATTTCTTAATTATTTACTTATAATTATATATCTTATATATTTATTGTTATTTTAGATCTCAAAATAATTTTAATGACTTAGATTTTGAGATTGTTGCTTTCTTAAAGGACATGATTGATGAATTAAATATCCTTATTCTGTCTTATAGAATTGCTAGAGATCGTATAAAGAAAGATGAATTAAAGATAGTCAGATTAAGATTGATTAAAAATTGAAGTACTAATGAGAAAATATATAATCCTCCAAATATCAGTGAAGTAGCAGCGCTCATAGTTGGTAACTTTGACACTCAAAAAAGTATGAGAGATATTATAATTGAGATCCAATCTAAATAATTACAGCATATAAGTGAGTTATATCCTCTTTATTTGCCTTCACAATATCTTTTGTTATTTCCATATGGTGAGGATGGGTTTAGGGACGATATTCTTCTAAGAGATTATCTTGATGAAAAGTCAAGAAAAAGAACAAAATTATTTATGTAGAAGTTCTTCTCATATAAGATACAGATACGACTTAATACCTCAAAAGTTTTTTTACATTTAAGAAAATTATTTCAATAATTTTTGATCGATGCATATTCAATGATTGAATCATCGAGATTGAACTTCATTAAAAATAATCAAGACCAACTAAAAGTGAATATGTACAAGGACGTTCACGAAGTAATTTTAAGAGGAGACAATGACCCTTCATCTACTGGTATGCATATTATTTTACCGATAAATTTTACAGGAGGTCCAAGATATATGTTTAATAATTTTGTTGATGCTTTGCAAATTTATCATTGGGCTAGTTTTTCTTCTTTATTTATCACTATAACTTATAATTTCAAATGGTCTGAAATTTAAAAATTTTTGAAAGAAAGAAATTTAAGATCTGAAGATCATCCAGATATCCTTTGTTGAGTATTCAAAATGAAACTTGATATGCTGATGAAAGATTTGAAGAATGTTCACATTTTTGATAAACTTAAAGCATGTAAGAATTCATACGTGTAATAAATCTTTGCTTAATTATTTTGTTCTTATGTTTGCTTTATCTAGGCTAAAAAAAATGAAATAAGTTTATATGAATTTCTTATGTGAGATATATGGTCCTTTATTTTTTAATTTCTAGAAAGATTGTTATTTTTTTTGTTTCGTTCATATTAATTCATAGTTCATACTATAGCTTGATTTAAGTATAATGAATCTCTTTAACTGCTATTATATTGTCATGAATTTCTTAACAGATGTGTATACAATTGAGTTTCAAAAATGTGGGTTGTCTCATGCTGATATTTTGATATGGTTGCATGATGAGGATAAACCAATGAATGTAGAAGATATTGATAAGATTATCTTTGCTAAAATTTTTGATAAAGTAATGGATAGAAAGTTATATAAATTGATGAAAAAATACATGATTCATGGACCATGTGGTCAAGCAAATGTGAAGTCCCCATGCATAAAAAATGAAAGTTGCTCCACACACTTCCCAAAGAAGTTTATTGAAAAGACAACAACTCATGAATAAGGCTATCCTTTATACAGAAGAAAGAATGATGAAAGGATTAATTGTTGTAAAAAAGAAAGTTACATTGGATAATAGTTTTATGGCTTTTTACAATCTTTCTCTACTACTTAAATATAAAGCTCACATAAATATTGAATTGTGTAATTAGAATAGATCAATCAAGTATTTGTTCAAATATATGAACAAAGGTCATGACAGGATAACAATAACATTCTTTCAATATCAAAGCATTAGTGATGACTATCAACAGATTTGTAATGAGATAAAGATGTATTACAATTACAGATATTTTTCACGGTATGAGACCACTTGGAGAATTTTAGTGTTTGACATCCATTATAGAGATCCTTCTATGATGAACTTGTCCTTCCATCTTCGAGATGAACAAATAGTGATCTTCAAAGATAATGAGCTATTACAAAATATTTTGAACAAATCTTCTGCTAGAAAATCAATGTTCTTAGCTTGATTGAGGTAAACAAGCAATATTTTGAAGTCAAGAATCCAATATATACAGAGTTTTCTCAAAAATTTATGTATAAAGAAAATCTATTCAAATGAAAACCTAAAAAGCAAGACTTTGCTATTGGTCGAATCATGCACATGCCTCCAAAAAAGAAAAAAAAAATTTATTTATGACTTTTATTGAACATCCAAAGGGATTGTACATGTTATGAAGATATTAGAATAGTTGATCATGTTGTTTATCTAACTTTCAAGAATGCATTCTATGCATTAGGATTATTAGATGATGATAAGGAATACATTGATGGCATCAAGGAAGCAAGTCGATGGGCAAGTACAGCTTATCTTAGAAGGTTGTTTGGTATTTTACTAATATCAAATTGTTTGAATAAACTTGAGTATGTTTGAAAAAGTTGCTAGACTGATTTAGCTAAAGATATTCTACATAATCAAAGAAAATATCATAATGATCTAGGTATAAAATTTCTATCTAAAATTTACTCCTATATCTATTACTTTAGCAAAAATACTATTTTATTTTTTGTTGTAGAAAATATTTTACTTTTTATCTATATGTTGAGCCGTTATGCTGATTTATTTATTTTTTTATTATCACTATAATTACTCTTTTAGATGTTAAGGTTTTCACTACATCCTAAAGAAGATAATTCGAGTTGTCATGTAATTCATACCTGTGATCAGTTAGATCTTATTTTACTAAGTGTAGTGAAAATTATTTTACATAATATCTATTTATTATAACTTTATACTAATTTTTTATTTTTTTGATTGTTTTAGATTTGATTTTATCTGATGATAGTTTAAAAAATCATGCTCTGCTGGAAATTCAAGAAATCCTTCAAAATAATAGAAAAAATTTCAAGAATTTTAATGCAATATCAATTTTTATTGATATGAGCAACACTAATGAAAGAAACAGATTGATTCTGGATGAACTTAATTATCACAGATTTTAAATAGTTGAAGAACTTAATCAGTATCTAGCATCTATTATTCTTGAATAAAAGAATGTTTATGATACTATCATGGATTTTGTGACAAATAACAAAGGTGGACTGTTCTTTCTTTATGATCATGGTGGTATGGAAAAGATATTTATTTAAAAAATATTGTCTGCAGCAATTCGTTCAAGAGGAGAGATTGTAATCAATATTGCATCAAGTGAAATTTTTTCTTTATTGCTTCCTGGAGGGAGAACTACCCACTCAAGATTCTCAATTCCATTAGTTATTAAGAAAAATTCAACTTACGATATAAAGCAAGGAAGTCCCTAAGTAGAATTGATCATTAAAGCAAAGCTAACAATTTGGGATGAGGCTCCGATGGTGCATAGATATTATTTTGAAACTTTGGATACAAGCTTAAGAGATATCCTTAAGTCGAATAAATCTTTTAGTGGTAAGGTAATTATTCTTGGAGGAGATTTTAGATAAATCCTGCCTGTTATTCCAAAAAGATTTAGACAAGATATTGTTCATGCAACCATTAATTCTTCTCCTTTGTGGAAGTTATGTAAGCTTTTGTGTGTAACTAAAAATATGAGACTTCAATCAGGTTCATCTTCCTCTAATGTTAAAGAGATAAGAAAATTCTCAGAATAGATTCTAAGCATTGAAAATGGTAAGACTGGAGAACCTAATGACGGCGAAGAAAAAGTTAAAATTCTTGATGATATGCTTATTCATAATTCAAAAGATTCATTTGTAGAACTTATAGAATTTGCTTATTAAGACATGTTGATGAACATCTCAAAAGAAGATTAATTTCTTCCAAGAAAGAGAAATACTTGCTCCAACTCTTCAAAGTGTTGAGTTTGTGAATAACTATTTGATGTCATTAATTCTTGATGAAGAGAAGAAATATTTGAGTTCTGATAGCATGTTCAAAGAATTCTTAAATTCAGGCATGAATGCAAAAATTTATTTATAAGAATTTCTCAATACCATTATATATTCAGGGCTTCTAAATCATAAGTTAAGAATCAAAGTTGGTGTGTCAGTGATGCTCCTTAGAAACATTGATCAAACTAGAGGATTATGCAATGGTACAAGACTGCAAATAACTAGATTGGGCAATCATATCATTGAAGCCAAAGTATTTTCTGATTAAAAAATTGGGGACATTGTATTCATTTCTCAAATGACTTTGGTTCCATCCAATTTCAGCTTGCCTATTAAGTTTCAGAGAAGACAATTTTTTTTGGCCATTTCTTTTGCGATGATCATCAATAAAAGTCAACGCCAAATTCTTTCTCATGTAGGATTATATCTTTCAAAGTCAGTATTTAGTCATGGATAGCTATATATAGTAGTGTCGAGGATCAAAAGCAAAAATAGTCTCAAGATATTTATAAGTTCAAATAATGCTGAATCATCTAACACAACTCACAATGTTGTATACAAAAAAAAATTAAAAAATTAAGATAGGTATGAATGAATAATTCATCCATGAATTACTTATATATTGATTCATAATATAATATCAATTCTTTGATAATATTTACAGGACCTCATATTATTCTGTCAATAGTATCTAATGAAGCAATTTTTGCATTGTAGACTTTTATTGAAAAATTCAAGATATTAAATTTGATTTGATTATTGATTAAACCATTAAATATGGTACTATCTTAAATAGGTGTTGTCATATTTTTGTTTATCTTGGTTGTAACAAATGCTATTTGAATTATTTGGTAGATTAATCAAGTATAAGAATATCTTGACTATGTAAAATTATGTTTTGTCAATAGAACTTTAAACTTACAATTAAATGCTATATATAAATATTTGTTGACAGAGTGTAAGAATAATTTATTCTCTTCATTCTATATTAATTTTTATGTGTTGATCGTAGGAGATATGATTTTCTATATATATTTTCTATAACCCTCTAAGGCAATTCTTAATTTTTTTTTCTTTCTATATTTCAAACCCTAAACTTTGCTTTTAAGGAATACTTGAAGAAGCTTTTGAACCCTAAACCGACTACAAAGATGGCTATGGAAGTGCTTTTCTAGGAATTTGGCATCATATGAGGTTGTTGAAGATTCTTCTCTTCTATTGATCTATTATTTGTATTTTATTTTTTTATGTTTACTTTAATTTTTATATATACTAATATAACTATATATGCAAATAAACTACCTTAAAATTTTATTATGCTATAATTTATTAATTTTTAATATTAGATTAGTTAATTAGTTTCAATTATTATTCTATTTAGTTTTAATAAAATATATAATTTTTTTTATATACTCTCCTCTTTTTTTGTTACCCCGTACATCGCAAGGGTGTTCTACTAGTATAATATAATACATGAACCGCCATTAGTTTACTTATATTTTGTACTAACTTCATTGATTTATTGCTTCTATATTTAGCCCATTTAGTCAATCTCATAAATTATCCATTTAGTTCATCCATAAATTATCTATTTAGCCCATTTCATAAACTATCTATTCGATATAAGTCTAATAACCTATAATTCGATAAATCAAACCAAATCTAACTATTTTTTTTTATTTATTTTGAATCAATTTTTTTATTGGTAAGTTCGATTTTGATTTTTGATTTTAAAAAATATTGGAGGAGAGGTGAGTGTCAGTTGCTTTGTTGTCGAGTTATGGCAACCAAATATGGTTATCAAAGGCATTGGTGTCATTTTCGCAGATCCAAGTCTCCTTCTGCAGTAGAGGTGGCAAAATATGATCTGACCCATCAATCCGATCCATATTTAATCCATCATAAATAAGTTTGAATTTGGACTAAACAGGTTCGGATCGTAAATAGATCGATCCATTTGATCTGTTTAATAAACAAATCGGATTCAGGTTTCAGATGGTTGACCGGTTTAACCCATTTAATTTTTAGATTGGACCAAATTAGCTAGTATATTATTGCTTGGACTGTTTAAATAGATTGGATGATGGGCTAATGGGCTCCTAAAAAAAAAAGCATGATTTTTTTCTATTCCTTTGATCCCATGGTAAAATTCTATGATGGAAGACATGCCACGCTACTCATTGTATTTCACCAATTTTCGACTGCTACTCAAAATGTCAAATCTCTACTAGGGTTCTTCCCCTCCCTTACTTTTTTTGCGCCGCCGCTGTTTTGGAGACAATGCCGATCGATGGTCGCTAATCGCGGCGTAGGTGATCGAGAGGAGACCAAGGGAGATGTGGGAGTGCTGGTATGTGAGCTCGAGATAATTGAGTGTGGGGAGATGGAGACATCCGACAAGTGAGATGAGGACAATGCGGGCAAGAGTACTGGCACCGTCGGTGAGTCACCAGATCTTTCAGTCGGGGCCACGGCAAGGAGCATCGCTGGGGGATTTCGTGGACGGAAGAAGAGCACAGGGAGCTCCAACAGTCGCGATCACCGGTTCTCTTTTGGCTGGGGCCGCGGCGGGGAACGCCGCTAGGGGATTTTCTAGACGGAAGAGGAGAGGAGATGAGGAGAAGCGCGGTCCGGTGGAGCAAGTGAGGCCCATGAGGGCGGAGATGCGAAGAGGCAGTCGGACGGAGGAGCAGGATTTTTTTTTTCATGGTCGAGTGAAGCATATTTTTTTAAAATTTTTTTTAAATAGATTGTAAACAGATCGGATTGAATAATCTATTATTAAATAGATCAGATTTGAATTTTAAAATCTTATTTATTTAATAAATAGATTGAATTTAAATTTAATTTTTTTTATTCAATTCATATCTGATCTAACTTCTTTGCATCCAATTCGATCCGATCATCATCTCTATTCTGCAGCATGACCCTGTGCAGTTTCTTCTTCCATTCCATACCAGTTTCGATGAGATATTGCTGATGGATTCTCTTCATTACCCTTGGATTTCTTCGTGTCCTTTGTCGGTTGGGCCAACTTTTGTCAACATGAACCAGGATCCAACTGATATCAAAATCGCTGATCGATCCAGGAAAGCTATGGCCCACTTATCCTCTGTTTTGCACGCAACTGCCCTTGCCGCAGCCATACATCATCCGACTTGGCCCTTTCTCCGCCGTGCAATCTAACACCGCACGGTGGTCCCCACGTCAAAATACGAACAATTCAAAACAAAACAAATGCGCACTCGTCCTCTATTGGTCGGCTACTACCACGTCATCATACGTTTCCTGTGGAGACCGGGAGCAACGCGTCCTCCTTAAAATAAGATTATTTATTGCATGACCAACAGTTGCCGCTGACCGACCGTACGGACCCCAGACCTTTTTTTTTTCCCTCTGCGTCACCCCTCTACTTGTTTGTTGCTTTCCTCGGCCCATAATTAGACCCATCGTCTTGTACCGCAACTGACACGTGTCAATAGACAGGCCAAAAATAAAAGGCGAACGAAACCCATTCTACACTCACAAAAATCCCCAACATCCGATTCTGTTCCGTTTTCCCTACGCTCGTTTTATCGTACGCCTTTTTTTAAACCCCCAACCCATTTCGCCCCTTCCTCTTCCTCCACTTCTTGAAACCCTAACCCGGTCCCCGCTGGAGATCGACGGCTGAGATCCCTCCATCTGTCTCCGGCGAGATGGACGCCGAACTCGGGTCCTGCTCGCTCGTCCTCGCTCTCCTCCTGATCTCCTCGAAACCCTGATACGTAATTGTCAGGGTTAGGGTTGGGTTTTCGTAATTCCTAGTAGAGATGAAGGAGAGGCCGTAGACATAGGTAAAAAGGGAGAGCTCGAGGGCTCCAAGGGGGCGGCGCCGACGCCGGCGGAGGAGGGGCAGGCGCCGACGCCGGCGGAGCTCCACCTTCCGGCGGAAGTCGATTGGGAGATGCTGGACAAGTCGCGGTTCTTCCTCCTCGGCGCCGCCCTCTTCTCCGCCGTTTCCGCGGCCCTCTACCCGGCAGTGGTGCTCAAGACCCGTCTCCAGGTCTCCCACCCCCCGCCCCCCTCCGCCTGTGCCGCCGCCGCTGCCATCCTCCGCCACGAGGGCCTCCTCGCCTTCTACCGCGGCTTCGCCACCTCCCTCGCCGGTACCATCCCCGCCCGCGCCCTCTACATGGCCGCCCTCGAGGTCACCAAGAGCGCAGTCGGCTCCACCGCGCTCAGCCTCGGTCTCCCCGAGCCGGCCGCTTCTACAGCAGCCGGCGCTGCTGCCGGCCTTAGCGCTGCCATCGCCGCCCAAGTGGTCTGGACCCCGGTCGACGTCATCAGCCAGCGACTCATGGTCCAGTGCTGCCATCTCCAAGGCTCCAAGTACCTTGGTGGCCTTGATGCCTTCAGAAAAATCCTATCTTGCGACGGAATTCGAGGTCTCTACCGGGGCTTTGGCATGTCCATCCTCACCTACGCCCCTTCCAATGCCATGTGGTGGGCTTCCTATTCTCTGTCTCAAAGGATAATATGGAGTGGATTGGGGTACTACTACCTCAATCGCCAAGAGGAGGAGAAGGGGAGGAATGATGGCGGCGGCGAGGTGATAAGGCCGGGGTATGGGGCGGTGGTGGTGGTGCAGGGGGTGAGTGCAGCCATGGCAGGGGGAGCGGCGGCGGTGGTGACGATGCCGCTGGACACCATCAAGACGAGGATGCAGGTGATGGAGGGGCGGATGACGATCGGGCGGACGGTGCGGAGCCTCATGAGGGAAGGAGGGTGGGGTGCATGCTACCGGGGTCTGGGGCCGAGGTGGGCCTCGATGTCGGTGTCGGCCACCACCATGATCACCACCTACGAGCTCCTGAAGCGGCTCTCTGCAAAGAGGCAGGAGGGCTTGGCCACATGACACGAGGTATATAGAAAAAAATTGCTTTTTTTCTCCACTTCTTATGAATAGTTTCTTCTTTTTCTTGTACACATTGACCTTTTCTCTTTCAAAGAAGGAAAGAGATATGTGGTGTAGAGAGAGCTTGGATGGAGTTGTTGTAAAAGATGGTGTTTTTACCATGTAGATCTAATTCAATTTAGTTCATGGGGTTTTGTTTTTATTGTCCTTTTGTTTTTTTAATCTAATAATTCCATAATTTCGAATGCAAGATTGGATGGAGAATTAGTAATGCTAATCTTGAAGAATTATGAAAAAAATTAACTGTGTAATTCCAAAAGCTGTAACAAAGTCTGTTAGTTGAATGATATACTGGATAGAGAATGGAAACCATTTTTCTTTCATTAGCGTTCGTTTGGTTGTACATAATGGAATTACAGAAAAAGACATGAAGTTTTTATTGCTCCTAATTTTAAGTTTTTTTATCCAATAGAAGTATAAAATTACTGGAAAAAAGTTTAAAATAGTACAAGTCTCTTAAACTGCTGGGATAAAATCTCTGTTTTTGTCGTGCTTTACCAATCACTTGAACATTTTACCTTCTTGTGAAATTCCCTTCAACATGAAAAATTTGTGAAGGTCCAGAGAGGATGTGATTAATTTTGTCCATTGCAAAAGAATTTCTCTTTCTGTTGAATGGACCTTAGAAACATCATACTCCTGTTGTTTGGTTCAGAGTTATGCCTGCATGGTTGAATTGTTTGGCTTAGAGTTATGCCTGCATGGTGAAATATTTAAGTGATCCAAAATATTCTTGATGATATACATCATTCAAATTCTCTACAAAAAGCTAAGAATTCAAGTGTTTTGTAGACTTGTTGCTTGTGTATTAAATAATCACAAAACAAATGGTTTTTTCAACAATATGACTAATGTTTTAATTTTATCCATGACTCCATGGTTGGTTTTTCAACATTATGACTAATGACTTAATTGTGTCCTGGACTTCATGGTTGGAAAGCATTTCAATCACTTGGAGTTTTGCTCATAGATATATGCATTAATGCCTTAAGAGACATAAGACATGATGGATGGTGAATAAGATTTGATCACTTGCCATGCATATTGATAAGGTAGTTATTACTTGAGTTCATTAAGGGTTTGTTTGGGATGCTATAGTTTTTGGACAAAAAGTAATTTTTAGTAAAAGCTGTATTTTGATGTCCAAATCTATTTGAGGATATAGCAATTTTTTGTTTGGTTGTCAATATTCTAAAATTGTTCTAAAGTTGTATAAATAATTTACTGTATATTTGGTTAACAGACTTAAAAGCTGCTTTTAAATGACAAAATGACCAAAAAGGATAAATATCTAAAATGATTTTAAAATTGTTTGGATATAAAATTTTCTATTTTATTTTTTCTCATTTTTTTTTTTAAAGTTATTCATTAACTTTCTTATTTCTTTCAAAATTGTCTTTGTGTCAATAGATGGGGATGGAGATGAGAGGAGATTAATCAAAGTATACACAAAGAAATCTGCAAAAAAGAGAGGGGATGTGGATGGATATGAGAGGAGATTAATATGAAGAAAGAAAAAAAAAAAGGGACGTAGATGGAGAGGAGATTAATCAAGGATGCAGATGGAGATAAGATGAGATTAATCTGAAGAAAGAAAAAATCTTGTGCGGGGGATATTAAGAGGGTAACACATAATTTTTCTTAAAGAAAACTGATTTTTGCAAATGCGATATTTAGCTTGTGATACTGCGTCCACGGAAAACGGGAGGATGTCAGCTTTACGTAAATCACATTTTGAGGGATCTTAAGCGTGATTCAGAATTACTTTTGCACTATAGCCAAATACTCAAAATTCTATTTTTAGATCCGAAATCATTTTTAACGAGTACAAACGCACCACCAAACATGCTTTAATCTTTAAAAAGTCTTTTCTTGTTATCTTTCTTACCATATTGAATGCTTTAAAAAGGCTTTTCTTGTTATCTATTTCAGTATCTGTATAATGATGAACCCTAGAACTGTTACAAGTGGGTTAGTATAATTATTCGTCCTCTATCTAGCAGATATTTGTAGCTGTTTTCCTGAATGCTATGTAGAGAACACTTATATAGTGTTAGGTTGTCATTGAGATACATGATGTGGGGAGATAATTAAGCGAGATAGAAATATAAATAGATGCCTTAACATTCTCAAAATCTCATTATACCATGCAGTTGATTTCATTATGTAATTGACCAAAAGGTTAGTCCATCCATTTGATAACGAATAAGTTCGATTATTTACTTTATTGATGAGCTACTTAGTAGCTGGCCTTGTTTGCTAAAAGGATTCATTATAAATGCTCAATCTGTTTCCTTTATTAAGGCCTCAAACATGACAGTGAAATGGATGATAAAAGTCAGAAGGCCTTGTGACCGGTAAATTGGCAAAACACCTTTTTGAAGGAAATTTTTTTAAGGGCATGTAGCACCCATCAAGCATGTAAATATTTAACAGCATTTTGGGATAATAAAGTGGCATTGGCATTACACAATTACTTGTGCATCAATTCTACTACAATGAGATGTCTAACCCATGTTAATGGTGACATTCAGAACTGTAGTATGCAAACACTATCAATTTTTATAGGCATGGTTTGAAACAATTGTCTTTTGTTTTGAGAAAGTAAAAATACTCGTTCTTCTATTGTTATCCAAGCATCATAGATAGTTCAAGTAGTGGCTTATATATAATGGCCATTATGGGTGTTACCGAACATTTAATAATTGTTATTTTATATTAGCATGCTTAATCTTAAAGAAATGGCCTTGGATCATCCGGGGAGCTAAAAATGGGTACTGCCTTTCTTGTTAGGTAAAGCCGATGGTCCATCTGATCTCTTTGCTGATGCTTTTGTTTGTTGGGGTCCATATAACCATTGGTTGTTGCTGTGCTACCAATGTATTTGCATGCAACTGCGACATGGTGATGGAAGATGATGTCCATAGATTATGAAATAATGTATTGGATGATTGGCTTTGGTTGAGAATTAGATCGGTCTCTAGCTTGGGAAGCCTCGGGTGCTTCTGGGATTGGGATGTCAGAAATTTGTTAGACTTTTGTGTGGATGATTAACACGTGGGGTAGGAAGTGTGTTAGGGCTCATAATGATTGATAGTGAAAGCTTTCTGGGAACTATTCCCATAGCAGGAGCCAAAATCCAACGTTTTGGTTGATTTATGTGTTAGGTTTAATTTCCAGTGTCAGGTAAGAATCATAATCTTTGGCATTCACTTGGTTAGTTTTTGTATTCTTCAAGACAAGACATGAATGGAAGATCACAGCTAGCTTAATTAGCATTTCTTGATGGTTGTTCTAAAGACTTGGATCTAATTCTGCCTTCATCAAGGGTAGGGAAGTCTACAAATATTGGAGGAGGGCCATCCCATTTCATAGCACAGACTTTTCTAAGGCCTCCTGTGTAGAAGAAGAATAAGAGAAATTTCCTACTGGTTTCACAGATGCTATGTGCCTCATTAGTTTCACTGGTTTAATTCAATGGGTAATGCAGGATATGTGGATGAAGTGTTGATGCTTGTGACTGCATTTGTGACCTTATCATGGGACACGGCTCGGACATGAGTTAAACTTGTTAGGCCTTGATGATTGGAGAACTGCCATGGTAGCAAACCTAATGTGGAGAACAATTATCTTTTATTAACTATGAAGATATGATTTAATGGGTTGGATTGTTATTTCGTACTAATTTAGGTCAATATAAGGGTCTAATTTTCTGAGCCATTGATTTCACATGTTGATAATACTCTTGAATACCAAATATTGATGTGAACTATAGCATGATAAACATATAAAATTGATGGAAATAGCAAATAAGAAAACACATGAAAATATACAACAAACTAATGTAGGGATAAGTCTCATCATGCTGATTCGGGTCGGTCCTGCTATACTATTAGTTCATATCTGATTTCAACTTCTCAAATGCCTTGATGAGTTGCCTTAAAATACTTGTCTTAATGTTTCCCATGATGGATTTTATAAATTAAAATCTATTATCTTTTATCTTATTTTTCAATAGTGATTCAAAATGTAATTGTTCAGTGTTTTAAGATTCTTTTTGCTTTTCTATTTTCCCATCTGTCCATTGTGTCCTTCTTTTGGAGGAGCCATCTCTTGTTCTGGCCTTCTTGTGATGGAGGAGCCATCCCTTGAGTAATAAGTATATAGAGGACAAATCTAGTACATTTACTGGATTGCTCCCACTTTAAAGGGGGAAAGAAAAAACCATGGTGTAATATCTGAATTAAAAAGAGGAAAAGATTAGTAATATATATATATATATATATATATATATATATATATATATATATTCATCTTTATCTAACTGTCGGAAGGGAAGTATAAGAGATCAAAAAGGAGGATTTAAGCTTTCAGAAACTTTGATCCAAGCAGGACACACCCATCTCTAACATAAGGCGGCTAGGATTTCAGAAGGTCGCCTAGAGTTTCGAAGAGAAAGACAAAAGGAGTAGAAGAGATGACAGGATCCAGAGGGTTTTAAGTCCTTATATGCTGCGGGTCCGGGTTATGGATCAGGCTAACAAACCTAACAATCAGCTCCGATAAGCTACAAAAATATCCACTTCGCATTTCATTTCATAGGAATTTGCATTTCATTTCGTGTTTGTATTTCATTCCGGTAAATTTTCATTTCCATTTAATTAGTATTGCATTTAATTTCGAAAGTATTTTAATTTCATTTACTATAATTGCATATAAAATCAGCTATAATAGAGATTTGAAGATAGAAATGAAAATATTCAGAATTCCCTCTAATTTTTTTCTCCTCCTCCTTCCTCTCTGATCTGACCTACCTTCTTCCTGTAAACTCTCCTTCTTCTTCCAATTCTACCTCTAGATCTACACAATTAACATCAGAAATTCTTTCCTGTTCTTTCTTTAGAATATAATTTCTAACTACGGATTCCAAATTGGCATCAACAAGGTAAAATAACATCCAAAAAATTCTTGTCAGGAGCCGGAGATGTTACAAAATTGGTATCAGAGCTCAGATCTGAATCTTGGACCTGGGGCAAGGAGACCTAAAAACAGCAATTGAAGTTTACCTGATACTGTAGTCGGCAATCAGAGAGGCTGCAAAAGCTCAGGTTAAGGAGATCGGTAGCATAACCCTCAATTCAATCAAGTAAGATACTTAACATCAGGTAATATTTCAAATTGAATTGAATCTATTTCTAGTATAGATTGTGGTGAATGATAAAGAATGTATCAGGGTCTTTAAGGGTGATTATTGTTCCAACAAGTTAGGAACAGCAATCTGACCTCATGAAATCATCATTGGCCACCTTGAAATGAATTGCTGTAGCCAGGAGTTGTAGAATTTTTACTTTCTGTCAAACAGTTTCAAAAAAAAATTTGGAGTGAAGTAAAAAATGGCAGAAAGAATCAGATTAAAAGAGATCTGTGAAAACATACGTGCACTAGAAGAAAGAATGCAAACATTTTCTATAGATTGTCACAACCATATTGAAAACAGGTTACAACAAGTATCTGAGGAATACAATACAAAATTAGATGTGTTTGCAAGACAGTTAGATGAAATATAAATTGAAGAAAGACAGAGATATAAAGCTTTACAAATAGAAGCTGCAAGGAGGCATGAAATTATGATGCAGGAACAAAATCGTAGGCATGAGTAGTTGCTGAAGTTAATTTCATCGCAGTCATCAGTTTCTCAGCCCATTCCTTCATTCACTGCAAATAATAGCCCATCAGTCATAAGAAATGGAAGAACAAACAACTCAAAACCACATGGCTTTAGCTCATCAGCTGTAGCAGCTGAGGATAGAGATAAAGGAATACTACCCACATCGTATCATCAATTAGATAGGATAGGTGATATTCAAAACAGGATCCCATTTCACTTACTTTATCCGAAATTGGAGTTCCCTACTTTCAATGGTGAAGAACCCAGAGAATGGAGCAATAAGAGTGAGCAATATTTTAAAATATATCAGATTCCAGTAGTCCAGTGGGTGGAGATAGCTACAATGTATTTCATGAGAAAGGCATATAGATGGAAGGAAGGATACTTAATTGATAAACCAAATCTGAGTTGGGAAGAATTGGTAGAAGCAGTGAATAGAAGATTTGATAATGAAAATATGAAACAGTTGATCAGAAAATTTAATAAATTGGTGTAAATAAATACTGTGGAGAAGTATCAAAAAAATTTGAAGATATGAGAGCTAGGATGATACAATATAATCCAGCATTAACTGAAAGATATTTTATAGAAAACTATATCAATGGGTTGAAAAAAGAATTGGTACCATATATTGATTTATCTCATCCTACAACCTTGAAAATGGTGTATGAACAAGCTAAACTACATGAACAGGCTTTGTTAATGATGTGGAAAAGAAGCAAAATGAGTTACAAAATATCCACAACAAAGTCAACAGAATATTTTCATCCTAATTTAGTAGTACAGAAGGAAAGTATAAAATCTCAAACCATTAGAAATCAGAAGCTACCTCAGAAGGATAATAAGCAACAATGGGAACAAAGAAGAGCTGCTGGTCTATGCTTTAAATGTGGAAAGAAATACCACCCGGAATACCAATGTTCACAGAGAATGAACCAATCTATTAATGCCACAATAGAAGCTGATGAAGTATTTGATGAACAGTTATTACAGAAAGAAGAGGAAGAAGAAATAGAGGAAGAGACTATGACAGAAGAAGAAAAAAATAAGAAAATAGAAGCAGCTGTATATGCTTTAGTGGGACAAAACCAAAATGAAACTATTAAGATTCAAGGAGAAGCCAGTAACAAAACTTTAGTCATTCTAGTTGATACTGGAAGCACTCACAGCTTTATTGATTACCAAGTGGCCAAAGAAGTAAAGGCTATACTTACTGCAGTAAATTCATTAGTAGTAACCGTGACAAATGGACACAAGGTTTTGAGTAAGCTCAAATGTGTTAATTTTAAATGGACTATGCAGGGAGAACAATATCATGCTGATTTAAAGGTGATTAGATTGGATGGATCTAGTATAATTCTGAAAATTGATTGGCTGAGAACTTATGGTAAAGTAACCTTTGATTATTTGGATAATGCTATCACTTTTATTAAGGAAGGAAAATAGATGATATTAAAAGGCATTATAAAAGGATCTAAAGTAAAGTCTACTAAGGTCAAATTTCAAATGATTACTGCTACACAATGGTGCAAATCTGGACTTAAAGGAGACTGTTGTGCTATAGAACAACTGATGAATTTTGATGGGAAAAAGACAGAAGTAGAGATACCTAATTCAGTGAAGAAAGTGTTAGAACAGTACACTGATGTGTTCCAAGAGCCTAAAGGTTTGCCTCCCAATAGGCCATAAGATCACAGAATACCTTTGTTACCAGGAACCAATCCTGTTAATATCAGACCTTACAGATATACTTATGAACAGAAGAATGAGATTGAAAGGCAGATACAAGAAATGCTTAAGACCACTATTATTTAGCCTAGTACCAGTCCATATGCTTCGCTTGTGCTTTTGGTTAAAAAAAAAGATAATAGCTGAAGATTTTGTATGGATTATAGGCAGCTTAATAAGGCAACAGTGAAGGATAAATATCGTATACCTTTAATAGATAATCTTTTGGATGAACTTGAAGGATCTCAATATTTCTCTAAAATAGACTTGAGATCGGGATACCATCAAATAAGAATGAACCCAGAAGATATATATAAGACAGTATTTAGAACTCACATGGGTCATTATGAATTCTTGGTGATGTTCTTCGGGTTAACTAATGCACCAGCCACATTTCAAGCTATCATGAATGAGGTGTTTTCTCCTTATCTTAGAAAGTTTGTGTTAGTTTTTTTTGATAATATTCTTGTATATACTAAAACTTTAAAGGAGCATATGGAACATCTCATTGAAGTATTGAATATATTAAGAAAGAATCAGCTGCATGCAAAAAGATCCAAATGCTTCTTTGGACAGCAACAAGTGGAATATTTGGGATATATAATTTTCAAAGAAGGTGTGGCAACTGATCCTGAGAAGGTGGCAACCATGAAAAGGTGGCCTAATTCATCTACATTGAAGGAGTTGAGAGATTTTTTGGGGCTCACAGAGTATTATAGAAGGTTTATAAAGGGATATGGAGCAATTAGTAAACCCTTAATAGAGCTATTTAAAAAGGATAATTTTCATTGGGATGAAACAACTCAAGAAGCATTTGAGAAATTAAAAGAGGTAATATCTACAGCACCAGTTCTAGCAATGTCAAATTATTTCTTACCTTTCACTTTGGAAGTAGATGCTAGTGGATATGGAATGGGAGCAGTACTCACACAACAAGGAAGACTTATAACTTATCTCAATAAAGGACTAAGTGAAAGGAGCAGAGCACTTTCTACATATGAAAAAAAATTCTTAGCTATTTTGATGGCTGTAGACAAATGGAAGCACTACATTAGTTTTCGACCATTTATCATTAAAACAAATCATCAAAGTTTAAAGTACTTATTAGAATAGAAAGTAACTACTGCAGCTCAGTAAAAAAGTATGATGAAATTTATGGGATTGGATTATGTGATACATTATAAGAAAAGAAAAGAAAATCAGGCTGCAGATGTACTATCGAGGTGGGGATTTGAGGAAGAAAAGGTGCAGGCTATTACAGCAGTGGTACCTACATGGAGTTTAGAAATTTCTAACAGTTATGAAGGGGATCAACTGACTCAACAAATTATAGCAGAAGTACTCATAAAATAAGAATCACAAGCTGAATACACTTATAAACAAGGAGTGCTTAAGTACAAAGAAAGAATTTACATTGAAAAAATAGGAAGTTGAGACAGAAACTACTGGAACTGATGCATGCTTCAGCATTAGAGGGACATTCAGGAATAAACCATACTTATAAAAGAATCAAACAATTATTCTATTGGCCAGGAATGAAACAGCAAGTAGAGAAATTGGTGAAAGAATGTGAAATTTGTATTAAAAACAAAATAGATGGAACTCCATATGCAGAACTATTACAACCTCTGCAAATTTCCACTCAAGCATGGCAAGAAATTAGTATGGATTTCATCGAATCATTACCAAAGTCTCAAGGCAAAAATACCATACTAGTAGTGGTGGATCGATTAACTAAATATGCTCATTTTATTTTCTTAACTCATCCCTATTCAGCACAGAATGTAGCAAGATCATTTTTAGATGCAGTATACAAGCTGCATGGAATGCCACAAAGTATCATATCAGATAGAGATAAGATCTTTAGCAGTCAGGTATGGCAAGATTTATTCAGATTAATGGGGGTTAAACTACATCTAAGCACTGCCTATCATCCACAAACAGATGGACAAACAGAGAGGGTAAACCGATACTTAGAGACATATTTAAGATGCATATGCTTTCACAGTCCTCACAGATGGCTTAAATGGCTATCTCTGATTAAGTGGTGGTACAATACAACTATCACTCCTCTCTAGGGATGACACCTTATCAAGCCTTATATAGACATCCACCTCCTATGTACCCGATGGTTAATATGGACATGCATCAACAAAGTACAGTGGCAGATTGGAATAAAAAAGAACTAAGATGTTACAGATCTTAAGAGACAGACTCAAAGAAGCACAGAACGCATGAAACAAAATGCAGATAAGAGAAGAGTAGATAAAGAATACCAGGAAGGAGAAATGGTATACCTCAAACTTCAACCTTACCGGCAGACTACAGTAGCCATGCGCAAAAATTTGAAGCTTACCTCTTAGTATTTTGGACCTTTCAAAATATTAAAAAAAATTGGTCCTGTGGCTTATAAGCTTAAACTGTCCGAGGGATCTAAAATACACCCCGTATTCCATGTATCCTTACTTAAACGAGGGATTCAGAAACTCGAGCAAGCATCACCGACAATACCCCTCACAGGAGAAGGACAACTATTGGCTCAACCAGAAAAGATTTTAGACAGAAAAATGGTCCGCAGGAGAAACAGAGCAGTTACCCAAATGTTGATTAAATGGAGTAACCTCGGTGAAGAAGAAGCCACATGGGAAGACTACTGGGTTCTCAAGAACTAGTTTCCTCAGTTCCTTGAGGACAAGGATCCTTCGAAGAAGAGAGGGATGTAATATCTGAACTAAAAAGAGAAAAAAATTAGTAAAATATATACACACACACAGATATACTCATCTTCATCTGAATATCGGAAGGGGAGTATAAGAGACCAAAAAGGAGGATTTAAGCTTTCAGAAACTCCGATCCAAACAGGACACACCCATCTCCAACATAAGATGGCTAGGATTTCAGAAAGTCGGCTAAAATTTCGAAGAGAAAGACAAAAAGAACATAAGAAACGACAGGATCCAAAGAGTTCCAAATCCTTATATGCTGTCGGGTCCGGATTATGGATCCGACCAACAAATCCAACAACCCACTCCGATAAGTCATAAAAATATCCACTTCGTATTTCATTTCATAGGAATTTGCATTTCATTTCGTATTTGTATTTCATTCCAGCAAAATTTCATTTCATTTAATTAGTATTGTATTTCATTTCGGAAGTATTTCAATTTTATTTACTGTAACTGCATATAAAATCAATTGTAACAAAAATTTAAAAGTAGAAATAAAAATATTCAAAATTTCTTTCAATTTGCTTCTCCTCTTCCTTCCTCTCCAATCTGACCTGCCTTCTTTCTGTAAACTCTCCTTCTTCTTCCAATTCTGCCTTCAGATCCACACAATTAACATCAAAAATTCTTCCCTATTCTTTCTTTAGAATATAATTTCCAACTACATATTTCAGATTGGCGTCAATAAGGTTAAATAACATCCAAAAAATCCTTATCAAGAGCTTGGGATGTTACACATGGTTTAGAAGAACAACTATCTTTTCCATGTTCATATAAATGGGAGAGAGGCTCTCTACCATAAAGCTGAGAAAAAAAAGATAGAAAATGATGTGGGAAAAAAAAAAAACAATAATTTGTCCATCTCAAATCTGATTTTTTTTTTTTTTTACTCGATATAAAAAAATTCAAACAAATAAATATGAAATAGAAGAAAAAAAGTTCCTTCTCCAGCCCCGGCTTCCTTTTAACAGAGGGTTAAAGTCGCTTGAGGAAATTCCCACCATCTACGGGTACCATGGCAACCCCCAAAAAGATATGGGGCCATACTTAAACCTTTTTAAGATTTCGAGTCATGTCATCCTTCGACTTTTCGTCCCCAGGCAAAAGTTGGGTGAGGATGGATATCTCTGGCCTCCACTATCTTTCAAAAAATTTTAAAAAAATAAACAGAAAGCTACTCGGAACAACCGCGATAAATGTTGCAAAGGGCACCATGAAAATATATTAATTTGTAAAACACATGGATTTTTTTTCTCTGATTCACTAAAATCTTTGATGCTAAAAAAAAAAAAATCAGCCTCAATGGCGTAGGGGTGGCAAAGGATCAATATTGACAAATTATATCCACTTCATATTCATTTCAAATCAAGATCGGATTGGATAAAATAGAAAATCCAAATTAGATCGGATATATCTATTTCTGAATACCAATTAAAACCTCCAAACCCATCAAAAAAAATCCCTTTAATCTTCTGATCAAAATCTCTAAACCAGAATCTAAAAAACTGAAACCTCTCCAATCTTCTAGGATGCTCTCCTTCTCCACAGATCTCTGAAAAAAAAATAAAATTTAAAAAAAATAAAAACAAAAGTTAAAAAAAAAAAAAGATCAATCTTTGTAGGAAGAATTCTTATTTTTTAATTTTCTCCAACGATCAGAAAGCTTAGATTATGACTAGGCTTTGGAGTGACTAAAGAAATATAATTAGATGAGAGGTTAGAGTGGCTGAACAGGAAAGCTTTCAATGCTAGGATTTTAAGTTTTAGCAACCGAATAGGAAAGACATACAATAGCTAAGATTTATGTTGGACCTTATATACAAACATTTAATCAAATCGAATTCAGAACGAGACATACTATTATTATATCCCATCTGAATCCGTTTCAATTCTTTTTTCAAAATCCATACCCGACTCAAATTTTAATCGGATCAAATAAAAATTCCATTCAAAGTGGATCGGATATTTGACGGGGCCAAAAGAAATGGCCATCCCTACCATGCCTATCTTGACATGCATGGGTTTTTATTACTTCCTTTTTGTCTTTGATTGCTACGAGCCACCAACCCAAATGGTTGGGACAAAGAATGATGGTTATGGTTATGATCATTCCGGTAACCATCAAACCCCCTACAAATGATTCATCACAAAGAAACACTCTTTTCACTTCCAAGGGTTACTTGCTTATCGTTTCCCCGAGCTCAAGTATTTGCCACCTCTTTATGGCTTCAATGACCCAATCATCAATTCTATGAAAATCTCCATCTCAAATATTTTTACATCTCTCTTTCCACAAATTTCAGTCAGCTTTATAAACATCTGTTATCAATTACTTAGATACATAATATGTGATACAGGTTAGGCTCATTCCAGTGGGTAAAGACTAGTTGATCTATGAGGCAAAAGCACCAGACAAGAACGGCTACTCTATTACTTAGATTTGGCTTGCCATACAGTAAAAAAAGTGCGCTTTCCATCACAAACAAAGCTTCAGCACCAATCTGTGTATAATGCTACTCCCATCCCAAACCATATGATATCCCTCCCCTTCAAAAGTTGGCCGTCCAATTAAGATGAACAAGCTGAGGCTGCTGATAGGCCCCAACCTGGGGTCCGGGAGCTGCCACTCCGACTCCAACGCTCGCACCCAGGGCTGATGGGGCCTGCTGGTGCACCATTTGATGGGGACTCGCAATGGAGGCCGGCTGCGGTGGATGGTACAAGCCTGGATACTGAATATGAGAAGACTGTGCTGCAGCATTGAATGAAGCATGACCAGCATGGGTTGGCATGAAAACTGCATGTGGTGCTTGCCCTGATAAATTATAGTACGGTGCAGATTGCAAGCTTGAAAGCTCCCGCGGCGTCTGAATCCAGATATCAGATGTCTCTGCCTGTAACATCGTTATATTATGGATCAAGTCAATCACAGTTTGGGAAGAAGAAGAAAACACAAATTTTGCATTAACAAGCTTTAAGATTTCTGTTTCCCGCATGTTTCATCCATAGAATCCATGATATCAAATCAAACAATCATAGAAATGTACCATCATCATCAAACAAGTGAGCATAAACATGTGACCATCAAACAAGTATATAACTGCCTCAGATTCACCTGAACTGGGCAAGATATTGTTGTTTTAGATTCATTTTCAACCATAAAGAAACTGCTGCAGATTAGATCATACTGAGGTGTTGGAACATAGAGGCTGTTGTCTTTGTATTTGATCCTGCTCACATCTTCAAGGCCAGCAGCACTGCCAATAGTACCAG